>NC_064809.1:98939607-98945431 GCF_023721935.1 Panthera uncia | reverse complement strand
CAGGTAAATTCTACCAAACATTTAAAGAAGAGTTAATACCTATTTTTTCCCAAACTTTTCTAAAAAACAGAAAAGGAAGGAAAACCTTCAAATTCATTCTATGAGGCCAGAATTACCCTGATGCCAAAACCAGATAAAGACACCACAAAAAAAAAAAAAAAAAAAAAAAAAAAAAAAAAAAAAAAAAAAAAAATTGAACTACAGGCCAATATTTCTTTTTTTTAAGAAATATTTAAGAAATCCCCCTCAGGGGAGGGGCAGAAAGAGAGGGAGAGAGAGAATACCAAGCAGGCTCCACACTGTCAGGAAAAAGCCTGACTTAGGGCTTGATCTCGTGAACTATGAGATCATGACCTGAGCTGATATCAAGAGTCAGATGCCTAATCAACTGAGCCACTCAGGCATACAGGCCAATATTTCTGATGAATATAGATACAAAAATTCTCAAAAAAATACTAGCAAACCAAATCCAAGAATAAATTTAAAAAATAATTCACCACTATCAAGAGGGATTTATTCCTGGGTTGCAAAGGTGGTTCAATATTTGCAAATCAATCATTGTGATACATCACACTAATAAGAGAAAGGATAAGACCCATATGATCATTTTAATAGATGCAGAAAAAGCATTTGACAAACTATCCATTCATGATAAAAACCCTCAACAAAGTAGGTTTAGAGGGGACATACCTCAACATAATAAAGGCCATATATGAAAATCCACAGTTAACGCCATACTCAATGGGGGAAAAACTGAGAGCTTTTCTCCTGAGGTCGGGAACAAGACAGGGATGTTGTCTCTCACTACTTTCATTCAACATACTCCTGGAAGTCCTAGCCACAGCAAGCAGGCAACGGAAAGAAATAAAAGGAATTCACATTGGTAGGAAGAAGTAAAACTTGCACTATTTACAAATGACATCATACTATATACTGGAAACCTAAAAGACTACCAAGAAACTGCCAGAACTGATAAACAAATTCAGGAAAGTCACAGGATACAAAATCAATGTACAGAAATCTGTTGCATTTCTATACACCAATAATGAAGAAGCAGAAAGAGAAAATAAGAAAACAATCCCATTTACAATTGCACCAAAAATAGTAAGATACCTAGAATAGACGTAATGAAAGAGGTGAAAGACCTGTACTCTGAAAACTATAAAACACTGGGAAAAAAACTGAAGATGACACAAAGAAATGGAAAGACATTCCATGCTCATGGATTGGAAGAATATCGTTAAAATGTCTATACTACCCAAAGCAATATGCAGATTTATTTCAATCCCTATCAAAATACCAACAGCACTTTTCAAAGAACAAACAATCCTAAAATTTGTAGGGAACCACAAAAAACCTTGAATAGCCAAAGCAATTTTGAAAAAGCAAAGCAAAGCTGGAGGCCTCACAGTTCCAGACTTCAAGTTATATTACAAAGCTGTAGTAATGAAAACAGTATGGTACTGGCACATATATAGACACATACATCAATAGAACAGAATAAAAACCCAGAAATGAATCCACAATTATATGGTCAATTAATCTTTCACAAAATAAGAAAGACTATGCAATTGGAAAAAAGACAGTCTGTTCAACAAATCGTGTTGGAAAAACTGGACAGACACGTGCAAAACAATGAAACTGGACCACTTTCTTACATGACAAACAAAAATAAACTCAAATGGATTAAAGACCTAAATGTGAGACCTGCAACCATAAAAATTCTAGAAGAGAGCACAGCAGTAACTTTTTTGACATTGGCCGTAGTAACTTTTTTTCTAGATAGGTCTCCTAAGGCAAGGGAAATAAAAGAAAAAATGAATTATTGGGACTACATGAAAATAAAAAGCTCCTGCACAGTAAAGGAAGCAATCAACAAAACTAAAATAAAAGGCAACCTACAGAAGGGAAAATATACTTGCAAATGACATAATCAATAAAGGGTTACTATCCACAATATATAAAGAACTTATAAAACTCAACTCTCAATAAAGAAATAATCTTATTAAAAATAATCAGAAGACATGAACAGACATGTCTCCAAAGAAGACATCCAGATGGACAAGAGACACATGAAAAGATGCTCATCATCACTTACCATCAGGGAAATGCAAATCAAAGCTACAATGAGATAGCACTTCACACCTATCAGAATGGCTAAAATCAACAACACAAGAAACAACAAGGGTTGGCAAGGATATGGAAAAAAAAGAACCCACGTGCACTGTTGGTGGGAATGCAAACTGGTGCAGTCACTCAGGAAAACAGTACGGAGGTTCCTCAAAAAATTAAAAATAGAACTACCCTACACAAGCAAATAAGTCAGTCAGAGACCATGATTTCATTCATATGTGGAATTTAAGAAACAAAACAAATGAGCAGACAGGGAAAAGAGAGAGAAAGAGAGAAAGAGAGACCAAGAAAAGGATTTTTAACTAGAGAACAAACTGATGGTTATCCAGAAGGAAGATAGGTAGGGGGATGAAACAGGTGATGGGGATTAATGAGTACACTTGTGATGAGCACCAGGTGATGTACAGAATTGTTAAATCACTGTATTGTACACCTGAATCTAATGTAACACTGTATGTGAATTAACTGGAATTAAAATAAAAACTTCAAAAGAAGTCATTCTCCTCAAATTCCAGAAGCATAGTGTTATTTCTCTTCTTCCTTTGTATTCCAAACTCTTTCTCCTAATACTGAAATTGTTTTTACAGAGGTCAATTAATCCATGAATTGAATGCTTACTATGTGTCCCACTCTTCCAATTACTTTATATTATATAATGCTCAAAACTATGAGACAAGCTTTAAAAAGATTAAGAGGGTCAGGTTGGTTAAATGATGAGCCTAAGAGCCTGTGATGGAGCTGGGATTTGAACGCAGGAATTCTGTCCCAAAGCTGATTAGCATTATGCTCCCCTGCCTCCCATCTTTTCACCCCTTCTCTCTTGAAATATATCAATGATGAGTCTTTATAGGCTCTTTGCAAAGTTCACAGATCCCTCCAAACCAGTTACCTTTTCTTCTTATTTGGGATTCTTTTGAATTCCTCAATATTCAGAAACTAATCTTAACTCATCTTTTACTTTCTTCCTTGGAAATTCCCTAGTCTTCCACAACTTCAATATCACCTGTATCATTAGGACACTTAGATTCACATCTTTAATCAGACTTATTCCTGACTACCAGATCAGCATTTCTAGCCTTCTACTGGACAGTTTGTCATGGATGTCCTGTCAACATTTCAAATCACTCTGCCTAGATTACATAATTTCTCTTTAAAAATTCTTCTCCCTTTCAGTTATTGTCATTACCTATTAACCTTTCTGCCATGAAATATAAGTGTTATTGCCTCTCTTCCCTCATTTGGCTCCATTCTTAATTGTCTCTAAACCTTGAAAATCCTCCTGGCCACAGGTGACACCCTTTTGTGCCACCCTTTTGTTCCACGTATCCACTGCCTCTGCTTGTCCTTCCTTCCATAAAGCTATTAGTAAGTATCTGCTCTTATTCATTAAGTGATGAATAAATTATAGCCCCCCTTCTTGAAGAACTCAGTGTTTATTGTTGGAGACAAAAACTTAAACAAGTGATTACAATATAAAATGGTAAGTGTTGTAATAGAAGTGTGTGTTAAATGTACGTATGGCATGTCAAAGCTACTCTCACTTACTTGCAGAGTTGAAGAATTATTTCACAATAGGAATGTCATAGAGTGATCAGATGAAATCTATGTTAATCACTGTATTGTAGCGTATATTGCCTGTGATACACATTTTTTTGTACTTTTCTATATTCTTGATCATGATTTGAATTACCTGAAGCCAGGGACTGTATATGATTTATCTTTATAATCCTAGCACTTACCATGGTGTCTACTATTGAACAGATGACTAGTAGATGCTTGTTAAATGAAGGAAACAATTTTACTTTTGAAAATGCTGCTTCGATCCAGTAATGCTAAATTGAATTGAATCCAATAATAGACGTAGATTTTGAGAAAATGTTGTTTAACATATTTTTTTGGTAAACAAACTTAAAGGAACAAATTTTGATTGACGACAACATTATTTCCAGAATCTATTCTGTGATTTTGACTTTCATCTTTGATTTTGTAGATACCAGAATTCTCCCTAGCCAGGATGCAATTAATCTTGTTTATTATGGCACACTTAATTAAGTTGAAAAGCTTCAAAAAATAGAGTTCTTTTTCCTGAAAAAAATGATAATTTACTCTTATAATTGGCTCTGAGTAGTAGGTCTCAAGCCTCATCAATATATTTTCTCCCTCCTTTCATTTTTAATTTCATTAAGATGTGCTAAGAATTCTTGATGATAGTCCTTATAAAAGGGCAACTTTTTTTCTCCTCCAAGTTACAGATCTGTCACTCTGCTAAATTTTTCTCAACAATCTAGGACAGCTCTATAAATTGCAGATCTGTGGATGTTATCACACAGATTGCATTTACACATTGGATTGTTCCCAGTTCTGAAATACTATGATTGAAGCTGTTAAGAACATTCACATACATTCCAATTATGTGACATTTTATAACAGGCAAAACTACAGATATACAGGATGATCAGTGATGGCCAGTGGTCAGAAGTGTGGAAAGATTTATAGTGGACATACATGATTTGATACATATGTCAAAACTCAGAGCTGTAGGGGAAAAACAAAAAATGTAGCCAATTAGCCTGTTGACAAATTACAATTTAGACATACACAAGATTACTAAGTATTCTGAGAGGAAAATGATTTTTTGGCATGCCTTTTACTATATATATTTTATTTTATTTTTTCAAGTTTATTTATTTTGAGATAGACAGCGTGAGCAGGGGAGGGGTTAGAGAGTGAGGGAGAGATTGAGAATCCAAAACAGGCTCCATACCAGCAGCTGTGAGGGGCTCAAACTCATGAACTGTGAGATCATGGCCCGAGCTGAAACCAAGAGTCAGCCCCTTACCCTACTGGGCTACCCAAGCACCCCTGCTATGTATATTTTAAATGTTCAATAACTCAGTGGGGCCAGGTATCTATTTTATTTATCTGGTAGTGCACTTGTAGCTCTGACCCTCATGTTCACCTCTGGATTTACACTTAGAAGTAGAACTGTTTGAGGTGCGCCTGGGTGGCTCAGTCAGTTAAGCGTCCGACCCTTGATTTCAGCTCAGGTCAGTCTCATGGTTTGTGAGTCCGAGCCCCACGTCAGGCTCTGCACTGACAATGCTGAGCCTGCTTGGGATTCTTTCACTCTCTGCCTCTCTCTCTCTCTCTTTCTCTCTCTCTCAAAAATAAATAAATAAAATAATAATAATTAAAAAAAAGTAGACCTGATTGAAAACCAATGTGTTATACATTCAAGGTCTTTTTTTTTCTTTCTGCTTTTTACAATGAAGAATTCTGAAATATTAACTGAATAATAGTTAAAATAAGGTTGCAGATTTAAAAATGCTAGTCCTATTTACAGGTAATTTTTCAACACAATCCTATTTTGGGTGTATTAGCAATTCATACAGGAGGTATTTGGTCAGGCTCTTCAACAATTCATATTGCAAGGTCAATTGTCCTACTTATACCTGTACCTGTAAGAAGGAGATTTTATTTCAATAAATAACTAATTCCTATACTTCAGGCATTCAATAGTAACCTCAATCTCAATTTGCTAGCTCATTAAATATTCCATTAATGAAATAAATGAGGGTCCCCTGGTGGCTCAGTCAGAAAGTGTCCAACTTTAAAAATTTTTTTTTCCATGTTTATTGATTTTTGAGAGAGAGAGAGAGAGAGAGAGAGAGAGAGAGAGAGAGAGAGAGAG
>NC_064809.1:98712850-98939597 GCF_023721935.1 Panthera uncia | reverse complement strand
GAGAGAGAGAGAGAGAGAGAGAGAGAGAGAGAGAGAGAGAGAGAGAGATACTGAGCATGAGTGGGGGAGGGCCAGAGACAGAGGGAGACACAGAATCCAAAGCAGGCTCCAGGCTCTGAGCTGTCAGCACAGAGCCTGATGCAGGGCTCAAACTCACAAACTGTGAGATCATGACCTGAGCCAAAGTTGGATGTTTAACTAACTGAGACACCTAGGTGCCCCAGTGTCTGACTCTTGGTTTCAGCCCAGGTTATGATCTCCTGGCTTGGGGCTGACTGTGCAGAGCTTGTTTGGGATTCTCTCTCTCCTTCTCTCTCTACCCCTCCCCTGCTCGCTCCCCTTTTCTCATAATAAACTAAAAACAACAAACAAATGAATAGACAAATAAATAAATGAACATGGGCTCACCAAAAATTCCTGTAGTACTGTGTGCCAACCCCAATTCAATTCCAGTTATGAGAATGTTGTCTACTAAGGTGACATTATTTTTGATTTCTATAAAAACATCTTCTTAGTCCAAATCATTTAACAATATACTTTTTTGTTAGCTTGTTTTATTACAAGTTAAAATAAGAAATAGCCATATAAACAACGTATATCTTCTTGAGCCTTTGATTACATATATCATGGCTGTTTAGAAAACATAACTGTAGATATTATAAAATTTTGCCAGTATCTGAGTGTTTCTAGGACAATGCTGTTGGAACAACTGCCTGAGGTATGCCACAGTGTTTCAAGAGTATAAATTCTTCCTCCAGGTACCAGCACATCACACTCCCTCATTCATTACTATCCAATGATATCCACCACGTTCTTATGCTGACAGTAATTGTCCCGTTAGACTCTGGATACACCATGAATAGATTATTATACATGCTTTAGATCCTTGGTGCCACCCCCACTTATGTCTCTCAGTCCCCTAAGACATCACTTTGATTTATTGGACAGGTCTTACACCAAGTTCTAAATCCTTCCCCTACCACAACCTCACTCTGAATTCTAAATTAAATTTCATATACACTTGGTCCCATTTTCAAGAACCTCAAGATTACAAACATTTTAAAAATGTTAATTAAAAAAAAAGGTTAAGCAAACTCAACATTTTTATATAGTACTGAAATGCAAATTCTGGAGTCATGTTTGCCACTTGTAATCAATGTAGAAAATGTAAAGTGTTGATCTCAGTGTTGAGACCTGTGAACATTCATATATACAGGATGACACAGTAGATGTATTTAGGCACTGTAAAAACTCTCATGCGATAGACATATTGCTCTCTTCCAACCTAAAAATTGGCAAACCTTTTAACAATATATGGCAAAGTATAAAATCTAAGTACTTTATTAAATATTTCTTAAGACTAATAACAATTATTGAATGAAGAGAAAAATGAAGTGACCTTAGCTATCCAAGAAATCATTGTGTAAAAACTTCTGGATATGCTTCTTGTTTCTAAGGGAAAACTACATAACATTTGAAAACAAAAGGAAAGCACCACTTTAAAAAATATCCTGTTTCAGGATAGCTTTGTTTTCTATTTCCATTATTTATGGCAATTTGAATAATGCACATAAGGAGATACAGATACCTTTAATATATACTTTGACATAATGACATTTGCAATAATAATTTTAAAAATACTAAGAGTCAGCCGGGTAGGTTTTGCGCTTTGCTATCAATATGTTAAATCAATTAATTTCTCCTCAAAACTAAATAAACACAAAACCATATAGACCTACACCATACTTTTTTTTTTTTTTAATCAACAAACACACTACACTACCTGTCAAGTTTGAGTATGGCAACCACTCAAGTGTAAATTCTGTAGTACTTCAGGGTCATTGACAGAAAGCAATGGAGTGTATTTCAACAAAGATTTATTCAGCATTTCCCTGGAAAAAAATTTATTACCAAGAAAAAAGAACCAGTCTTTAAAGGGACTTCTGAATTGGAAAACCCTAACTATATAACAACATCAACATACTAAAAATAATTTTATAATTTTATGTTAAAATACTCTCTTCCATTTATAAAATATTTATGGTTTTTAATTGCAGGATTTTTTTTTGTTGTTCTAGCTTCTACCTTCAAAAGTGTTTCATCCTACCACTTGTCATTAATTATGCGATACAGTAGAGTTTGAGTAGTAGGTTTACATTCAGTT
Organism: Panthera uncia; assembly: GCF_023721935.1. Classification (NCBI taxonomy): domain Eukaryota; kingdom Metazoa; phylum Chordata; class Mammalia; order Carnivora; family Felidae; genus Panthera; species Panthera uncia. The sequence continues at coordinate 98,937,433 of NC_064809.1, read as the reverse complement.
GAAATGCCATTTTCTCTATGAAGCCTCCTGTGATTTCCAAGCAAACTTTAATTCTTCTACACTGTGTTTACTACTAGCGTGCTTCCACTGTACAGCAGTTGATCTGCTTACAAAGCAATTTCAGTCACAAGGTCATGGTTGAGGGCAAGGAGAGTGGCTTGTCTCTTGGAGTCTCCGTGCCCAGGTTGGCATCTGGCCCGTGAAAGGTTCTCAATGTTTGTGAAATAAATGTATAAATGATCTAGTCCTACATAGGCACAATCTACAGCCTTAGTCTGTGATTCATTCACTCGTCCTAACCCTTAAACAGGCAAATAATCTTAAATCGTGGTTAATAAAAAAAAAAAAAAAATCAAGGGGAAAAAGTGAGAGAAAAAACGAGAGGGACCTGCTAAGGTTTGGGTGAAGAAAGAATGAGTGCTTTGAGGAGGTCATTTTAGATAAGCATTAAGCAGACAAGTGAAGGGTGAAGAAAGGCCCTCCATCAAAGTGGTGGGGGAGAGAGCATTAAAGGAAGGGGAAACAGCAAGTGTGAAAACCTGGAAGCAACAGAGGTCAAGGTACAGCAGGCAAGGGAAGTTCTGAGATTGAAAAAGTAGGTCTTACACACAGTGCTGAGAAGTAAGACTTCCTTAGAAGGACAATAAAAAGTCATCAAATAGCTTTAAGCAGTAAAATGACACGAGCCGATATACAGTTTTCAACTATTTTAGTCTTTTGGATATATTGGAGGTAAGTAAGATTGGATGCAGGAAGCTCCATGAGGAGGCTCTTGTGACTTTCTTTAGTTTTTGATCACGGGATACAAGTAAATTAACAAAAGGCAGTTTCAAGGTATATTTGGAGGTAGAAATGGTGGGATTTGGTCTCTATATACTTGGTCTCTATCCTGGATTCCTGATACAGAGCTCCTAAAACTTTTGTAATTTCTTGAGTGATAAGGTACTAGGATCATCTTTGTTCTAATAGTTGGTCTTTGACTGCAGTACATAATACAGGGCTCCTAAATCTCTTGGAATTCCCTGGGTGATAGGAGCATCTTTTGTTCTAGTGAGGGAACACTTGATTGGCTCCTGGATAGCTCACTGATTGTTTTTACCCCAATTCATAATTATTTGCACATTTAAGCGTTAGAATGAGTGAACAGGGGGTGCCTGGGTGGCTCAGTCGGTTAGGTGTCTGACTTTGGCTCAGGTCATGATCTTGCAATTCGTGGGCTTGAGCCCCACGTCGGGCTCTGTGCTGACAGTTCAGAGCCTGGAGCCTGCTTCAGATTCTGTGTCTCCCTCTCTCTGCCCCTCTCCTGCTCATGCTCTGTCCCAAAATTAAATAAACATTAAACAATGTTTTTTAAAGAATAAGTGAATAAATCACATATTAGTGCCTTAATGTTGTGACCATATAAGACCAGATCATTTATTGATTTATCCCACACCTCTGTCCTCCAGGATGGGAAAGAGGCACAAGATTCAGTTAATAATGTATCATGCCTATGTGATAAAGCTTCCATAAAAATCCATGAATTACAAAGTTTGGAGTGCTTCCAGGAAGGTGAACACACGGAGGTGTTGGGAGCATGGCGTGCTGGGAGAAAGCATAGAAATTCTGGGCTTCTTCCCTATATTTTGCCCTATGCACCCATCCAATTGGCTGTTCAGATGATGTCCAGTATCCATTGTCATATCCTTTATAACAAGCCAGTAATTAAAAATAAGTGTTACCCTGAGTTGTGAACCATTCTAGCAAATTATCAAACCTGTGGAGGGAGACATGGGAACCTCCAACTTATAGTCAGTAAGTCAAAAATACAGGAGGCCTAGACTTGCAACTGGTATTTAAGTGGGGTAAGTCTTAGGGAATGAGCCCTCAACTTATGGGATCTGACACTCATTCCAGGTAGTTTGTGCCAGAACTGACTTGAATTCAACTATAGGACAGTCAGTTGGGGCGAGAGAATTGGTCAGTGTGAGAAAAAAAAATCCCAAACATTTGGTGTCAGAAATATTCCACGAATAGAGATTTTTCTTTTAGTTGGAATGTGGTAAAAGAGAAAAAAAAAAAAGAAAAAGAAAAAGACTTTAGATCTTTTGCATACTTTCCACTGGCAATAGAGACATGAGTGATTTTTTTGGAAAAGTAAAGAATCCATCAATAGGATTCAAGACATAATTTTAATCCCAAATTCAGTTTGCACTTAGTACCACTATTTTTACATACCAAGAGAAACTGATATGAATTTACTATATCATAATTTAAGTGTATAACCCTTGATAAACTGGCAATTCATATAAATATAAAGTCTTTCCATTTTCATTATTTTTAGTATGCACAAAATGCTATGTATTTACCCATGAAATATTTATAGAGACTATATTAATACCATGTGGGTTTTGGGTAAAGAGAGCAATCAATAAACTCTATGCACTGAACTTTTCATCCCCTTTTCTTTCTTCTAGGAAACAAATAATGAAGATTTATTCTATTGTAGCATCAGATAAGGTAAGATAAATGAAAAATGAAAGGCCCTGTTCTTTATAAAAGAAAGCCCTAGGTAGATTTGGTTAAATGATGAATGATGTTAGCTTGAAATGAATTTATGCAGTCAGGCAGATTTTTATGTTTTGATGATATCTGAGGCAGATAAGAAACATCTATTTTTGTTTTTATTATAATACGAGCTGAAATCAAAGAGATAAAATAACCTTACTTAAAATTACTTTGCTGAAACACATTACTGGAACAATGCTTATTGTAATTTTGCTAGCTTCCTCCAGTGTTCATTTGCATGATGCTATTATATGGTTGAAATAGGTACAAGTTTATTTAAAAGCTTCTGTTAGTGATAAGCTGAGAATATAACATATGCAATGAAAGTTAACTCAAGGATTAATTAAGGTCCATTGGTATCCTTTTATTTCTTATATTAATTTAAAAACCAATATGTGTTCATTGTGGAAAACTAGGCAGTTCATAAATAATATGAAAGAGACAAAGTAAATCATCTGCCATCCACCCAGCAGTAGCCACCATTAACATTTTGATGATTTCTATCCATTCATTTCCTGGATGTATTATATGCACAGGTGTAAATTTACCTGGTTGAGACCTTCTGATTATAATATTTGCTCATTATTCATTTGTTTTATGTGACATTGTAATGATTTTAAAGTCCTTAAAATATTTTTGACGTAAGTATATCATATGAACTATTGTATTTTTAATCATTTCTGTTTTAGGAAATATAAAATATAATTTTCTAACTACTTTAAGTATCATTGCAATGAATACCTTTGAACATTTACGTTGACATATCGGGTTACATTTGTGATTATTTTCCTAGGATAAATTCCTAGAAAGAGAATTACTAATTCATGGGATATGAACATTTGAAACACTGCAGATGCAGCATATCAGTTGAAGAACACATCATTTTCTATTCTTGCCAGTCATTTGACACTGATATCCTTACAAAATCCTGGGTAGTTTCAGGTCATGTGGCTTTCTTCAGTAATTTGAAAATTTTCAAATGTGAAATAGTTGATCAGTGTATTTTTAATTTACATTGATCAATTTATGAGTGAGATTACAAAATTTCTATAGGTATGCTGGCTATTTTTATATCCCTAAATTATGTCCTTTCTGTATTCCTTCAACAGAGTTTAAACACCTCATTTGTATTAGATTTTTATGTATTACAAATTGCTTCAAATATTTTCCCCCTCTGTTTCTTGGTTTTTACTTTGATTGATGGTATTTTAATATGTAGCGTTCAAAAATATTATAGGCAACTCTATAAATCTTTGCTTCTATAAGATCTTCTCCCAAGAATTTTTGTGCATATAATTCTATTGCTCTTCCTTCCCCTTCTTTGATATTCCATTTTTATGGTAAGGTGAGAAACTCTGATAAATATTTATTTCAATTTATTATTACGGTTCACTTATGAAGTCTTAATATATGAGATATACTAGAGTATTTTTAATGATTATTAAATATGTTCCACTGACCTAGTTGGTGATTTCTCCAGTAATACCATGCTGCCCTAATTATTATAATGAGTTTTTTTACGGCAGACTATGACTTAAAAATATATACTTAACTAAGGATTCAAACCTTTTAAAAACCTCCAAATTATAGAAGTTAGCTATTATTCTAAAAAAAATTATTACCATCCATAGTTCTACTCAGTAATGCATGAAACATTTATTGAATGGTTTCATTATGGCAGATATTGAGAATATAGAAATCAATGTGATAGTACAGAGAAACAACATTTGCTTAAATGTGGAAAATGTGTAATTCTTACTTTTGAGAGTTCAGATTTTTTTTTTTTGATATCTGAACATTTAGCTATAGGCATTTTATTTAATAAATAGCAATCATAGCTATTAACCCTCAGCAAAATTGTCTCCCCTCTCAAAAACCGTTATCACTTGAAATATTTTTGGCATTAGTTATTTCTTTCAGAAGAATAGAAATACCCAAATTACTATAATTTCAAGGTTGCATGAAAAGAGAAACGTTATATAGAAATAAAAGAGCTTAGACAAAGCTCACCAACTTAGCTACAAACCTAACTGCGAACAAGGTTGAAAATGGAAATCTGTTCTGTGTTATCTTGCTTGATAGAGCCTACACTAAAGTAATAAGAATTCATTAAAATATTTTTATTTTAAGATAACAAATATTAATAATCAGAAATATTTTTGCTTTGAGATATATAAAATATGTAATATAAAAACATCCCAGATTCTTCTATTTTAAAACATTGGGAACACTGCCTTGAACATTCCTTAAAAGAGTCAGTCTAGTTGAGTGAAGATCTCTGGAAGGGGTGAAAGATAGTTCACAATGAGAGAGACATTTGCCAGGAAAATCACATCTCAGCACTGAAGAACAACAGATGGCAGCAGTAACAATGACAACTTACAGCAGATCCTGTCTGGCACACTTTCAAAATGGTCATTTATATTTCCTATCACAAACAGCTAACTGTTGTCTCCTCGTATTGTCTGCATGGATAGAGAAGACAAAAAAAAAAATGCAAAAAATGACATGTGAACTGCCGTAACAGGGAAAGAATTAAACTGGAAGGGCAAGGCTGAGGTGACAACAAGACCTTGGCCAGGTGTCAGTTTCCTGAGATTTCCCAGGCATCGACCCCGTGCTGATGGTTTGCCTAAACTATCTCCAGGTCTGAAGTGTTGCCAGCCACTCCTGGTCAACCATCACACTTCTCACAGCCTGGGTTGATGTTTCTGAGCTGTGCCTTGACACTCTCATTCGCTTTCTGCTTTCTTCCAGATAGGCTTTTGTTGCTAACCCCGAACCATAATGCCTGATCAGATTTATTTGTGTTCTTCCCAGCAGGAAGTGAGGATTCATAAAATATGATGCTTAAAAGAGGAAGCAGGGGTACCTGGATGGCTCAGTCAGTTAAGCATCCAGCTCAATATCAGCTCAGGTCATGATCTCACTGTTTGTGAGTTAGAGCCCTGTGTTGGGCTCTGCGCTGACAGCTCAGAGTCTGCTTGGGATTCTCTTTCTCTCTCCCCCTCTCTCTGCCCCTCCCCTGCTCACTCTTGCTCTCTCTCAAAAATAAATAAATAAACATTAAAAAATGATGAAGCAGTGGTTGGTCAACAGACCATCTCTCACCCCAGGCAGACAAAGTGGAGTCATGACACAGCCAAGAAGAAAGTCGCGGTAGAACAGAAGCAAGCAAGAGAGAGGTCATTGGGTCCTAGCACAGTGCAAAATTAGCAGATTTATAGGAGTTGAAAAGACTCAAAACATAAACAGAAGAAAAGATGTGATATCCAGATGTGATTTTTACAAAAAAAAAAAAAAAAAAAAAAGCCTTGGCAAATGGAGTAGTCTTTCATCTGAAAAATGAAGCATTTATATCACTAGAACAGAAATCAACTTCCCAGGATTTGGTGAAGGCAAACAGAAGGGCTTGGCAGAATGATGTAAAGATGGGGAGGAAAGCAACTTTTTTCCTGGTTGTTTGGGATACAGGGTATGTTGTTATTCTTTGCTCTTCTCAAGAGAGAAGAGCCAGGTTGTATCCTATAAGTATGGGGGAAGTCCATTGGCTGGGCATATCCTATGTGGTGCTGATTCATAGGATTGGTCTTGAGAATTCTATCTCTTTTTTTCCAAATAGTGAATTTAATACCACTCTGTGTTATTTCAGTAATAATATATATGAAATACTCTTCTCAAGCAGAAATGAGGTAAAATGTTAGGATCAAACTGAATTTTATCAGTAGGGTTTATACCAATCTATTCTATCTCCTGTTTTTTATATGGGTTCTTTCTAGGGCTGCCCATAGCCTGTGTAGCAAGTACTTTTATATAGTTCCATGGGAACATGGTTTTGAAAGTAGTGTGGTGTAGGTTTCAGCTACACAGTCATTCAGCCATGTGTACTCGGTTGTGTACAACCTGTGCAATCCTGCATGACCGTCCTGGGTACTATCATGGAAGCATTTGCCCAAGACAAGAACCTGCATTTCTCCATCTTGCATAACCTTAATCTATATCCAGTTGGTCCCCAAGCTCAATCTGATCTGTAGTCCCTCCATCTGCACCTCTTCACCCCCACTGCCACTTTCTTAATTAATGATCTAACCACTTCCCAGTAGACTACTTCACCTCATAATTGCTATCCCTGCCTTGGGTTCGGGTTTCCAATGTATCCTCCAAAGACCCAGAATAAATTACTTAACATGGTTTGTAAAACTTGGCATGGTACAAAGACTCTTGAAAGTGTATGGTTCAGCCTGGTTCCCTATTGCTTCCTTGCATACAGTCATGTTGAGCTACTTTGTACTTCAAGTGTTCTCTCTGTTTGACGAATTCATGCATTCACTAATACATTTCTCTACACATACATTCTTCCCAGACTGGCACATGTCCTCAGTTAAATTGTCTTCCTTCTCAAAAACCTTCAAACACCTCAGACTCTAAATGACCTTCTTATGTATTCTGAGAGTGTCCAATTAAAATACTTTTAATTTTCATTATAGCACTTCTCTCACCGAATTGATATTGCGTATTTTATTTATATTTTTCATTGGGATGTGATCTGCTTGCAGGTATTTATGGACAGATTTCGGATTACATGATAAATTTTGTAAACCTTTATATGTATTTGCCTATATATGTGTGTGTATTTACATGTATACAAACACCCTAACTTATATTAGTAATAGGTTTATACAAGATTGGGGGATTTCAGGCTCATAAACCTAAAAAATGACAAGTCCTCTAATCCCTGGTTATCTTTTAGAAAAAATTTCTGAAAATAAAATAATTTGTTAATTTTTTCCTCAAATGTGCACACGTGAAAGACTCGTTTCAGAGCAGTAAGAATTCAAATGAGGCAAAAGGTAGAGATGTTGGCATTCCTACACCACAGTCTTTCTTCTGATCTTCCTTTCTTTCTCCTACCTCCTCCATAGATGGTCTCATTCAATCTCATTACAACATATGCAATTTCTTCAGTTCAGTCTCTATGAAGTAGCTAAGTTTTACCGAGTGGCTGAAATACATGAAAGAAAAGAATCTCCAATACTAGAAGCATTGCTTGTCTCACTCTAAAGAAGACAAGTAGAAACTAAGACTAAGTGAACTACAAATATAACTCTCCCATCTGTGTTCACTCCAGAGGGTGGGCTCTTTGAGTGAAGTGCTGAAATGAACATCAGGAATACTTCCATTCTGTTTATAAACCAGATTCATTCATGTTCTCTCTCTCACTTCACTCTTCTGTCAAGATTTGAGTTTGAATTCGTTGAGGAAGTTTACAGAAGTTGCTTCCAGAAACTGGATTATCTTCTTATTCCATCTTCATAACTTGCAAGACTTTCTGGAACTGAGGTCTCATGTAGTGTGCAAGGTCTTGACAGAGTAAATGCGTAGCATGACACGCTTTGCTATCGTATCAATTATAACAAATCAAGACATACTTTGTAATATCTCTGATGTGCAAGGCACTATACAAGGTGTTATATGTTTCTAAGTTATAATCTGGCAATTCAAAACACCTTTACTTTTTCTTCAATCTCTTTCTTCAATCTTCACCATATTCCTGAGTTTTCTTAAGAATATAATAGCACACATTTATAGCTGTGTATTTATGAAGTGTTATAATTATGACTTCAAAGAATTAAGTACTTTAGGATATTGATAATGATATGGCAAGGTTAATGTAGTCCTGAAAGTTTAAATGTGCAATTTGCAGTCATCTCAGTAATTGTCTCTAGTCTATCAAGTACAAATTTTTGGTTTGAGGAATTATTTTCTTCTCATTAAAATGTTACTACATCAATTGAATCATTTCAACTAAAAATAAACAGCCCATTACTTAACAACTTGGACAGAATGTTAAATGTAAGGCATTTGAAATTAATATTTTCTAGATTGCTTCTGGGATTAAGGACAAGCCAATTTCATTGTTGCATCTTAGAAGGAAATTCTCAGCTGGCTCAAGACTTCACAAATATCTCTAGTGTCTTTAATAACCTCTTAAATGAAGGGAGACAGCATGAATGACTAATCCTCTCTATTGAAATTGGTACTTTAGAACTTCTTAAAAAATAGGAATAAAATAAAATGATTATTATTCTTAAGACTCATGTCACTAAACAACATTTCTTTGAATGTGCTCTGGAATTAACATATCTCCTAATGTAAAAGTAAAGATGATTTTGGGTAGGGGATAATGTTTACTGGGCAAGAAAAAGCTTGTCTATTTTTCCACTTAATGCTCTGCTGTCCTTTTGTTTTTGTTAATCCCTAGAGTCCTTTTGTTTTGCCAAACTGAAGTACAGAGTTTATAGCTTCTAGTCTCCACAGCTTTTCCACTGCTCTGCAAATCTTTATACCATGGTAATGTTTGTTTTATTTCCAAATATGTATGTATGTATGTATATATGTATGTATGTAAGTACGTATGTGTGTGTGTATGTATGTATGTGGATTTGTTATATTACTTCCATCACAACTTTGTATACTATTAGAGGTACAGTACTTTAGAGTTCCTAATCAAACCAGAAAATGTCCCTTCTGTTCTTTTATTCCATTCTTGATTTATTGTGCACCTACTATATTCCAGGCTTGGTACTAACTATGGATTATAAAAGGGTCAATAAAAATTGGATTTTGTCTTTGATGCACATATGGGATGGAGAAAAAGATAGATGGTAAACATCTGTAACTAAGAACCTGAATTTTTGCTTATTTTCAGTCAAATAACAGAAGAATAAGAATGCATTATGTAAAACTTACATCTGAATCTGGTTATTCTCACAAAAAGGCAGTCATTGATTTGGCCACAGAAATTTGAGAATTTTATTCAGTGCATCATATTCACTGTTTATTGTTAAATAATTTCTTCTTTCATTTATTTATCCTCCTCCAAGGATTTACTCGGCAGTTACTCAGCCTACAAAGATGAACAGAACAAAATCTAGCCACCTAGGATGTGACCAAATGAAAATTACTACAGGAAGTAGACATGACTAGGCAAGTTTCTTTGGGAGATTTGACCAACCAACCAGCTAATACTTAATCAATATTTGAAAGTCAAATACATACCTTCTCTGTGCTATGCAATAGGGAGAAACACAATGTTTGCATCCCCTTAGAAGGAAATAGTCTTATAATTTGGTTTAAGGTCCACATGAACATGGATGAGACAGTTTGGAAAATAATAAACACTTTCAAAGGGTGAGTTTCTTTCTTGCATTAGAAAAATATTACCATACCAACATGAGCACATATTTAAAGATGTGTTTATTTTATATACTACAATGCTCCTTCAATATAACAACTATCTCATATGGGGCTGACCTCTCCCAGCTTTCTCAACTCCCCATTTACACAGAATCCATTTGCAATGTTACTTAAAATGGCCTTGAATTTGAATGTGAACTTTCCACAAATTCAGGAAATTCTGCAAAAATCCAGGTGATATGGAATTTGTGCCCCTGGTTCATCCTGTGCGTTACTGTATTCCCCGTGCTTTGTATACAGTAGCTTGTGTATTGCTGAAAGAATAATGAATGAATGCTGAAGGCTGAAAAAATATTAGGAAAATCAAAATACCATTTTCTTTTTTTATCATAATTACCGCTCTTTAAGTGAGAGCTAATTTGAGAATGGACTGAGCATGATAGTGCTTCTTTATATGATGCCTGGCTTTAAAAAGAAATCAAAAAGGAAGAAAAGGAGAAACTGAACAAGAAACGTAGCCCATTAACAGATAAATTTCTTGCTGTACTATGATTAATACATTGTTTTAACATTTATTTTGAGTTAATTTTTCGGTCAGTTGAATCTGCTGAGTAGTGAGGATTTATCATAGGATCAGTTGCTGAATTAGTAATTTTCAACAGCTTAAGAATTTTCAACATTAATCAAAGAACAATTTATTTTAGCAAGAAAGGGCCAATAACACACCTCTAAAGAACCCAGCAAAATCATCTCCTGAAGCCAACTTGAAGTTTACAAAATGAAGGTTTTATCATCAAAGAGCTTTTAAATAAACGTCAAAACATCAATAAGAATCAGTAGGTATTATTCCTATGATCTTTAACACTTCAGGCATATATCTTCAGCAGAGTCTCCTTGATTAACTAGGTTAGTAATCAGTTGTATTTCAAAAAGGCATTTTTCAATGTAAACTACACTCTTTTCAATTATTTTATGCCATTTTCCAATATCATAGTTACTTGAGTAAAAGGCCAAATCTCTTTAGATATATTCCCAGAGAGAGAGAGAGAGAGAGAGAGAAGGCAAAAATAACTCTGACACTTTGCAAGATACTATTCATCTTTCACTTTTATTGTTAGAGCTTGGAAGTGAAAGGATGGATCCCATGAAAAGATGTAGGGTATTTTCACATCTTTTTAACATTTATCTCTAAAATCAATGAATTTTTGAAAAAGGAAGGCAACTATTACCGGGTCTTCTTTAGCACCTTAATGATAGGTCATAAAGACAGTTGTATGATGTGTCAGCCATAGCAGTTTTTGTTTTAGAGAGAATTTAAAACAAACAAACAAACAAACAAAAAAACCCCACATGGTGGTTATTTTAAGAACATACAAAGCAAGAGCCCAGGGTTATTCTAGAATAAAGTTCACAGTATATCAACAACAAAGCTCTGGTTAATGTCAATGGTATCGTGACCATTGGGAAAATATTCCAAAAAGCTCATTCATCCTATACTTCATATTTTTCTAACAGTTTGCAATCATTTAAGACACAATTTCTATAGTGAGATTTGACAGGCATCTTTAGGTAATGTGGCTAATGTTAGTAGCCGAGGCTTTAATTTCAGACAAGCTTATATTTGAATCTTGGATAAATATCTCAACACCTGTAAATTTTCTATTGCTTAATATGATACCATCTACATTCATTCGCAGTACTAGAAGCAAAGAGCATGGTTGTCAGAACACTTGCAAATTAATTCAACTTTCAAAATATTTGGATGGTTCTGTATACAAAGTACAGTAGCCATCACTTGATGCAGGGGATAGTGGAGATACAAGAGAAGGAGGAACCTATGTTATGATTCTAATTTTGCAAAAAAGTGACAGGTGAATTAATAAAATAAGTAAACAAAATCATATAAAAGTCAGGCAGTGGAGAGTAGAGAGAGAGATTATATCAGAGTTTGAGAAGTGGGTAATGTTTAGTAGATGCAGAAGAGAGAGCAAAGGCATAGAGGGACTGTAGACACCAGTCCATCTGGAAATCAAGATGTAAACTGAAAAAGAATAGAAGATGAGGTTGAATATATACACTGGGGCATTTTGGATCTGAAATTATTTTTTATTAGATGAGATAGATATAGTGGCTAAGGAAGAATGGTCAAGCAAGATCGATGTATGGTGGGGATCACAGGTATCAACCTACATATGGTAAGGAGGGAGAAGGGGAAAAAAAAAAACTTCCTAAGGCACTTAGTATCTCATCATAACTCCAAAGTCTTACTTCCTATTTTTAATTCTGTTACTAACTGGTACATTCAAATTGAATATTGAATTGGATAAAAAAAAATCATTCGTAATGCTAAACCTAAAAACCATCAACCCAGCTAATCAGATAACTGAACTGAAGTTTATTTCATCTAGAAATAAGGGAAGGAAACTAGATAAAGAAAACCTTTGGAAAGCAAAGTATATATTTGAAAAAAACAAACTGTTCAGGACACTATGGACTACGTTTTGACAAATTAGAAACACCAGTATGTTTGTTCTTTCAATATGTTAAGATGAAGTTTAATATGGTTATAAGTTCATCTGAAGATCTCACCATATGGCTTAGCATTGATTTCTTTCTTGTTTATTTCACCTGTATTAGCTTTATTTCTACTTGAATTGAAAACTCAGAGGGAAGAAATATGAGCTTATAAATGGGTTGAATTCTACACAGTTGTTTTTCTGAGGGCAGTGGTAGGGAACAATGAAGAGCCGGTGCACTAAATCACAAATATAAATTACTCTCCCTGCCATATTTGCAAAGAGAGTACAACACACAATCATGCCTATTATGCTGATCTCAAAATGTATGGAGGGTAGAGTCCATTCATAATCTCGAATTCTAAAAGATCAATAAGCAGTTACTATCAATGAACTGCACAATTTCTTATGAAAGGTCAAAAGCTAAAAGCATTAATTCAAACACCAGGAGGAGATGTTTAGGAGGTTATAATATGCATAGATGTTTTCTTGGACCCCATCTTTGCTGGTACAGTTTGTCTTTGGTTCCATTATGTAGTGATTTGATCCAGATAATGGTCTCAGATTCTGGGTGACTTTCAAATTATCTGGGGACCCCAGCAGGTAGTTGCTGTCTAGGAGAAGGAGGACCTTGAGAGATCAGTAGTCAAAAGGGCAATTGCACTTACATGAAGTTCTGAGTTAGAGGACTTCAGTTGCTCCCTGAGCTTCTCTCAAAAGAAGGACAAAAAGAGAAAGAAATGGTATAAAGATCTGATTCTCTCTTCTAGAGAGGACACTATTAGCATCACCTGTGAGTTTATACTCTCGTGCATTTCAACAAACTTCTAAAAGTCTAAAAGGACAGTTGCAAAACTAATGTGATCATTGGGTCTGCCTAGTTGAGAACGCCCTGTTTGTAGGGACAATCCATTCACACATTGGATAATAATAGTGTTTTATTTTTTGTTGGAAAGAAAAGAATGATTGAATGAATTTTACCTTTTAATCTGTTATCTTTTGTCTATAATATGCTATACATTTATTTTTCTTCACATACATTTCAGAACCATTAACGAATTGATTTTAATGTATTTTATATATTACATGAATTATATATCTATAATATTGCTATCATCATAAAAAGATTTATATAGTAGATGAATAACCAATATATAAAATTTAATGAAGCTTATATACTATATATGTAAAAACAAATCGGGGGGGGACGCCTGGGTGGCTCACTCAGTTAAGATTCTGATTCTTGGTTTCAGCTCAAGTCATGATCTCGTGGTTCGTGGGATCGAGCACTGTGCCTACTTGGGATTCTCTCTCTCTCTCTCTCTCTCTCTCTCTCTCTCTGCCCCGCCTCTGCTCTTGTGCCTGCTCTCTAAATAAATAAACAAACAAACAAATAAATAAATAAATAATTTAAAACCCAAATATGCATAGGAAGTAATGTTGGAAACTAAAAGAAAAAGAGTAACATCAACTGTGTTTGAGGAGATGTGTTGTTTTTTTTAATTGAGCAGAAACTTCCTATGATGTCCTATTACTTTTGCAATAAAAAATAGTTTGTATTAATCATGTTGATCTCTAAGTGAATATTCAAATTATTCTTCTATTAGGAGTTCTTATATAAAACTAGAGAAAATAAATATATCCTAATTAAATAAAAAGTATAAGACTATGCAAAATAATCAGCTGGCCATTGTAATTCTAAAATACCTTGCATAATTTACAAGGTAAAAAAATCAAAAGACAACAATTCATTTTAGTGTTTATATGTTATAAACTATTATTTCTAGAAACAGTCAAGAAGGTGAGACCTTCTACTTTATGAAGAATCTTTTTGACCATAGTTAGACTACTTTACCATCCACTAATACAGCTGTCATCAAATTAAAAAAAAAAAATCAAACAATTTAAAACCGCATGCTAAAGCCCACCCAGGTCACCACCACAGTTCCTAAATACCCATTTCTTTGGCTGTGCATTGTAATTTGGAGGGATTACGTTGGTAAAGTATAGATGCTTTGGGGCTCCTTCTGAATACACCAATTACCTTCTAAGCTCATTTGTGCAGGAGAAGATAGAATACACATGTGGATACCAACATCCTTAATCCTCCCTGAGGCTGTTGATTTTCAGCTAAAAGTCTGATTTCTAGAATTAGATCATACATGTCAAGGTCTGTTACAAACTCAGCTCTCATAGAAGATTTATGCATCTTGGCAGCTCAGCAAAGAAATTCTCGATTTCAGTGAGATCAAGAGAACCATTTTTAGAAAATCACTGCCAGACCTGAAGCTAATTTCCTCTAATTCTATGACATCTGTAGGCCTCATATGGGAGTCTGGGTTTTAATCAGCCCTGCAGTCTAACAAATGGCTAGTGATGCTTCAAGAAAATAAACACCAAAAACCATTTCACAGGAAAACCACAAGATAAAATAAAAGAACAATATGGGCCCCAGGCTCTAGAATACATACTGTATCATTGACAACTTTGAAGACTTTATAGGCATTTAATTCAAAAATAGGAAAAAGTGTTGGTGTCACAAATGGAATGTTCTTCACTAAAGACTATTTTTTTTTTACTAGTATGAAAGATGGCCAAAGAAACCACTATATCCTTAACACACAGATATCTTTCAATGGAAACCATATTTCAATGGAAAGAAGTGATGGCAGAGAATGAAATGCAAAAACGAATCTGGGCCACAAGTGGGCTATGGAAATACCGAGTGTGAAATAGATACATCTTTTCAAGTGTTTAATTCTAGCCAACTTTTAAGAGTTGCCTTCATTATTTCTTCAAGCTAAACGGAATAGTCCCTCAATGGGGGACTATAAAATTGTTCATCACCATATGATTTTTCATTAAGCATAAAGCTTAAGAAGGTGAAGGTAAATAGTAACAACATTGTCCAAATTGTCTTTCCTAATTTCACTATGATAAAAATATCGGTAGCAATAAATATGCATGCTGCACAGTCATACTCCTGCAAGGAACAAGAAGTGAGCATTTGGGTGTAATGAATCTGGAAATAAATATGTTATTACTCAAAGTCCTGCATACATTTTCTAATTGAATTTAATCTTATTTGCATTTTTCACATAATTGGCTAATAATACAAATCCCAGGCATTCTTGTTAAATTGTCAAATGCATCTTTAACACTAGTAAATAAAGAACATATGCTTATAGGAAAGACTTCTAGAAATGCAAAGGTAAAATCAGAGTCAATGTTTTCTTTTTGTAATCGTTAACAATACTACTAATACCAATTCAATATTCAAAACAAGCCAGGAGCTGCCTTAACATTTTACAGGCATAATTTCATTTAAGTTTCTCAACAATCCTATAAGGTTAAAGTTATTGTTACTATTTTGTTGAGAAGGAAACAGGTCTAGAGCAATGAAGTAATTTGCCCAATCTGAAAGAGTTATAAGATGGTGGTAGGGGAAGGTGAACTCCTATCTTTGACCCCTGAGCATGTGTTTTCAATTTCTACGCCATATTGTATCTCTGATAAATTCACGTAATTTGGAACATATTGCTGAGCGTGTCGACGTGATTTAATAGTGGATCACCAATCCACATGTCTATCAGGATGCATTTTACTTCACATTTGAGCTTGGATTTTTTTAAATTTGTGAACCAGGTTACTCTGTTTCTTATAGTTACACCCTTTATCTTTCTTTGCCAAATGTAGGTGTTCCCCAATGATCTGTTCTTGGCTTTGTTCAAAATCCCCAGCCCTGATCTTTCCCTAAGTGCCAAATTTTCGTTTCAAACTGTCTGCCTGATGTTCCTGGATATTCAACCTGTATAATATATATTTCTTACTGAATTCATCTTCTTCCTTCCCAAATCCATCCTTTCTATTAGATTTTCTATTTCTGCCCATTATTTTGACAATCACTTAGGAGGACAGAAACTAGTGTGAATCACCACAATCATTATAATAATGGCATTATTATTCATAAATGTTCTATACCCTCTTCCTTTTACGTGGTTTATACATGTCTAGGTTTGACTTTGATTTTTTTTTTTTAACATTTATTTTATTTTTGAGACAGAGAGCTTGAGTGGGGGAGGGACAGAGAGAGCGGGAGACACAGAATCCAAAGCAGTCTCCAGGCTCCAAGCTGTCAGCATAGAAGCCGATGTGGGGCTCAAACTCAGAAACGGTGAGATCATAACCTGAGCCAAAGCCCACGCTTAACCAACTGAGCCACCCAGGTGCCCCTTGACTTTGATCTTGGCCATGTGATGTGTTCAGCCAATGAAATGGAAGCAGGTATGACATATCCTACATTCTTTAGGGAGCAATGAGCGTTTCTCTCAGCTCTCTTGTTCTTCCTCTCTGTCTTAAAAAAAAGATATTGCAAACAGGGGCTACTTGTTTGGTCTAGATCTAGGCGTGAGAAAACAAGTCAGGCCACAGCATTCAACCCACAATTTGGCAAGCATTGAAAACAAGGAGTAAATGCTAGTTATGACAAGCCACTGACATTAGATTATTTCTTGCTACTACCATTAGAGATTTTTGTCTTACTCTCACCTGGATATCAAATCCATTGCAATTTTCTTTAGTTCTACATTTGCAATGTAGCTTCTATATTTATTTATATACTACCATTACCACTACCCCCACTATTCTATACTACCTTACCCATTTCTGATGATTGCAATTCTTTATGCCTTTTTCTCTAATTTCTTGTCTATCAAGATAACTCTTTCTCAAATGAAATTTGATGAGTTGACGTCCCTATTCAAATACGAGAAATGATTCTCCAAGGTTGGGGTGAGGGAGGTCTCACAAAAGACTAAGTAATCATTTTTTCAAATAGTGCTATAGGTCCAATCAGAAGAGGAATGAGAAGTAACCACTGGATTTAGCAACATGTGTCTGATGTGAATGAAAATCATTCTAACCTTACTAAGAAAGTCATTTATTACTTTAGTAAGAACACTTTTAGGGTAAAGTGGAGTGGATTTAAGAGACAACAGAAAGAGAGAAATTGGAGATAGCAGGATAATTTTTAAAAAATCTCTTTTCAAGAGTTTTGGTTAAAATAAAAAGGACAGAGAAAGAGGGCAGGCTCAAGGGCCATATGGAATTAGGTGAGAGGGCTTTGCTTTGTTTTGCCTTACTTTGTTTGTGGGGACAGAGAAACTTCAACCTTTTGGTGCACTGATGCCAATACCCTAGCAGAAAGAAACGAACACAAATTGATGATAGCAGAAAGCTTAGAAATAATGGAGCTATACCTTTGAACAGAAGAGAGGGGATAGGACCCAGTGCCTAACTGGAGAATTTGGCCTCATATAGTACCTGAGACAGTTCCTACAGAGCAACAGGAGGCAATATAAGTGAGTTGTAAGCAAGGAGGTCACAAGGGTGATGAGAGCTGTATTTGAACTGCTTTTTTTTTTTTTTTTTTTTTTTTGGTCTTAGAGAAATCTTAAACATGCTAACTGCAAATCAGAATGGAAA
Organism: Panthera uncia; assembly: GCF_023721935.1. Classification (NCBI taxonomy): domain Eukaryota; kingdom Metazoa; phylum Chordata; class Mammalia; order Carnivora; family Felidae; genus Panthera; species Panthera uncia. The sequence goes on along the minus strand of NC_064809.1, from coordinate 98,919,689 downwards.
GAAGAGATCAGTGGTTTGAGGAGAAAGAACAAGTGTGAATTATTTGTCAAGAGAATGGAAGAATAAGTGGACCAGGGAAATGTAGGATTTCTGGGAACACTAGAAATCCACTTGGGATTACTACCAGTCTGTAAGATTTTTCAAACTTTCTCATCACATTCAGCTGGGAAGGTGCAGAACAGATGAAATGTTGGGCTTAACTAAAGGTTGAAGTTCTGCTAGCCAGTTAAGCAAAGACAGAAAGAGGAAGTGGAGTAGAGGGGTGTCTATATCCAATAAAAAAGAGTTTTCTTTATGGACCATGGACTCTAACCTTTACAACGAAGAACTTGAGGGTGCAGTGAAAGTATGGGATTCTGACAAATTTGGAATCGGTGGACTGCAGGTGCTGGTAGACTATTTTTCATGATGCTGGGATAATAAAAGGAGTGAAGGGGAAATGTAGAAGCAGTTATTGAAAATATGATACTCAAAATCATTTCAGTGGAGAGGGTGAAGCTTTTATTAACAGTGGGAATGTGTGGCTAAGCTCAAGTAGAAGGCAAGATCATTGGAGGATAAGATGTCAAGGTTCTGAGAAGCTAGGCTGTTGCAAAGCATATGTAGCTACTGATATATTATGGCAGGAGCAGTGTTAGAGAAAGTGACCAAAAAGGGGGGCATGGGAGTTAAAATCTTGAATAACTAAGGGAGAGTGGCTTAAGGTTCTTGGAATTACAACACCAAGGAGGGGTGATAGGTAGGTGATGTAGACGGACGGTCTTTTAAAACTCGATGTTTTCAGGGAGGAGAAGGAGGGAAAATGTGTTCAAGGAAGAAGAGTGTTTACCTTTCTGAAAGGAATATCTATTGATCAGAGTCAACAAACATTATTAAGCCTTTTATTGCGCATAGACAGGTACAACTAATGAGCCTATTGGTTCAGCTCTGCAAGGCTCAGGGTGGGCCTAGCACAGAACTCTATCTGAAAGAACATGCTATTCTTAAAACTTGTGCACAGATATTTTCAAAAAAGGTCATTAATTTGACAAAACAGTTGAGTGAAAATAATTCATCAGCCCATACATTTATATTTGAAAATGTGCATATGCCAGGGAATGAGCTAAATTAAATAGCACCCAGGGAAATAGGTAATTAACGTCCCGGCTTTAGGAAGCTTGGCATTTTGAAATGGAAAATTCTCTGTGTAATGTAGTCAGAGGTAAAAATACAGTGTGGGTTCCAAAGGGAAAGGGACCAAGAAATGTGGAGGACAGCGTTGAGACGCTGGACTCCAGGGAGGACACACAGTAGCCCTAGGCCCTTCTCCTGGGACAGGGAAAAACAGTATCCTTTCTACATAAGAAGAACAGCAGAGCACCTCAGACAAGACTCTCTCCTCCTTCAAGATCTGCCCCTCTCAAATACCCGCTATGTATAAAAAGGTCTCGGCCAGGGGGGTTCAAAGAGAAAGCAACAAGAGACAAGGAGAGTGAATGATCGCTGACAGTGAGCAAGAGACTGTCAGGAGGACAGACAGCTAAAATAAGCTGAGAGGGGCATTAATGACAGCATACACTTCCCTTATTCATCTCCTGCCATTCACATCCCATAAAGGGTTGCAGTCGGTACCTTGGGGCCCTCGAGCTGTGCTGAGCACCAAGACCTGGGTCTGTGCAAGGCCCACCCTGAGCCTTGCAGAGCTAAACTAACAGGCTCATGAGCTGTGCTTATCTATGCACAATAAAAGGTTTAATAATGTTTGTTGACTCTGATCAATAGATATTCCTTTAAGAACATGCCTTTGAATCTGAAAAATCAACCTGTCTCTCTTAGCACATTATGGTGTTACACACTTCATAGGATATCAGAGATATTATAACACTTTAAGTAACTGAATGCTTCATATACCCTTTAAACAAAGACTCCTATAACTTGATAGGTTTTTCTCCTGAGGTGGGGGGGGGAACCAATTGAGACTTTTTTATTTTCTGCCTTATTGCTTTTCCCCTTCAGACCTGCTAGCTTGTCACATACATACAATCTCTAAAATGCGCCAGACTCCATTTATGATTACTAAATTGCCTGTAGTTGACAGGATTTCGAATTAGCCTATTTGTTATTACCGCACGCGTGTGCTCTGCTAAATAAAGTCATAAGACAAACAAGTTTGAGATAATTAGATGGGGCTGATTGTACCTGCAGTATGCACTTGACTTTCATGATTAATTCTGTATTGAAGGCTACACATATTATCGCACTCTGTGAAACAGAGCACCACAGTAGGAGAAAAAAGTCCAGGGTCCCTAGTGACTACCAGCATCAATTTCAACACTATTATCTTACCATGACTCCAGGAGCTTGGAAAAACTCCAAGGCGGCAGCCAATCAAGGGTTATGATCTATTTTAGATAAAAACTAAACTATAGTGGGAAAAAGTAAAATCTAAAATCATAATCAATACAGACACCCACTGGGTTAATGAGTTGCCGTTATTACAATAACAATGGAATCAGAAAGTTAAGGAAAGTATCTCTTCAAAGTGTAGTGATTACGCCTTTAATCCAAAGAGAGCATTTATGCAGGTGAAAATTTATTTCAAAAGCATGTTTCAAGATTAAAAAAAAACATTTAAAAGTTAATTTACAGCTCACTCTATATATCACACGGACGACTTAATTTTACAAAAGCGTTCCTACTGATCTTTAGAAAATGAGAGAAAGAGGCCTGTTCTACAATTGATGCCTGCTTGTCAAGTGGATGCGATATTCTTCTCACACTTTCTTTGTACCTTTATACCTCAACCCATACCATTTGAGTATATACTATGGAAAAGATAATTTCAAGTGAGAAAAATCTTAACTATACCACATCCTTAAACTATTCTAGTCAGAAATGTCAGGAAAGAAAGCCCGTGTGGATACAGTCTGCGATCTATTATCAACAGGGTGTGTGTGCGTGTGTGTGTGTGTGTGTGTGTGTGTGTGTGTAAGAAGGACCATGTTCATAAGGTATTAAAATATTAAATGAACCCATTTAATATTATAAATGTATTCACTCTCAGTGCTTCAGTTACCTTATTTGCAAAATTCAGAATGTAATATTTTCGGTTAGTAACATAAAGCACTTAGCACAGCATCTTTTATGTAGTTAGACAAATATAAGTCTCCTTCCCCTTCTTCCATTTATAGGGAATAGCCCTCACTTATCCTCCATGGAACTGACAGAAATTCCACTTGGTGAACAGGCCTAATCACTTCCCGGTGTTCTCTTTGAAGATGGTTCCATTTGAGAGATCCGATCAGTGCACCAGGGTATCTAACCATTCTATAACTGAAGAAGATTCACGTTTGTTTTCTTATTTTTACAGAAGTGAGCATTTTTAAAAATCGATACTTTCTTCTGTGAAGACAGGGAAAGGGGGCATTGTTCTTGAAATGAGGTAAATACTTTTTGTGTATCTCATGTATTTTCTATAATGGTCCTACTGACCATGGACGTTTTTGAAATGATGAAGCAGATGTTAAACACCAGATGTCAAACAACACATACCAAAAAAACACTGCTTGTTTCTGCAGATAAAAAACTCATCAGTCATGAAAATAACGCATAAGTCATTGGTAGGCTTCAAAGGAAGATGATACCATGTTTTGTTTCAAAGCATAGTTCTTTAAAAATTGATCTCCGTGGACTAATTTTTCTCAAGACAGTCTCAGGTATGTGAGCTATCAATCTAGGTCTTTATATTTAAGAAACGCACACGGTATTTTCATTAAAAAAAAAAAAAATCCTTTAGAATTCCTGCACTAACCCACCCTTAACCTGGTTGTAAGACTCAATGGCATGTAGGCTGTGCCTGCTGTGCCAGCTCTAACGACAAAAGATCTGACACTTCCTAACAACAAGGCATATTCACAGCTGGGGACTTCAAATGACAGATTTATTTTAGGGTCAATTCTGTCTGCTGCTTGGACGCAGGAGGATGTGATTTGTGTGAGTCTTCTTGATAGACTTAGGGAACCAGTGAGTTAAGGCTCTTAACCAGAGGTATATTTATCAGAAATATAATCAAAATTAATTTTTTTTCCTATAATCGATTTTTGTAAATAATTTTAGCCCATTCGCTAAAATGATTAAACACTCAGATGACTGAGACTATGCCCCATTTTCTTCTGGGTGCTTTGTAAGGTTGAGGCAGCAGGTCTCACAGGGTTGTCTTTCCATTTTCTGTTTTTAGTCGTCTGTTACCGTGCTGCAGGGTTTCTGAGAAAGAAGCTATGGCTTTAAATTCAGAAGGGCAGAAAGAATGAGATACAACTCAGACCTGTTACTTTACCTCCTGGCAATGGGGTTTGATGTAGTACAAAGAGAATGAGAGTGTTAGGGTCAAATGGTATGCCACTCCCTCCCCCAGCCAAAATAATGTGCCTCAGTCCTCACCTACAGAATGTGACATTATTTGGAAATAGGGCCTTTACAAAGTTATTAAGTTAAACTGAGGTTATTAGGGTGTGCAGTAATCTAAGACGACCTGTGTCTTTATAAGAAGGGGACATTTGGACACAGACACACACAGAGGAAGAAAACGTAAAGCCAAAGAGAGAAGGCAACAAATACAAGCCGAGGAGGGAGGCCTAGAACAGGTCCTTTCTTACGGCCCAGAAGTGTTAAACGTGCCAACACCTGGGTTTTCGATTTCTAGCCTCCAGAACTGTGAGACAACACATTTCTATTGTTTAAGCTACCCACTTTTGGGGCGCCTGGGTGGCGCAGTCGGTTAAGCGTCCGACTTCAGCCAGGTCACGATCTCGCGGTCTGTGAGTTCGAGCCCCGCGTCAGGCTCTGGACTGATGGCTCGGAGCCTGGAGCCTGTTTCCGATTCTGTGTCTCCCTCTCTCTCTGCCCCTCCCCCGTTCATGCTCTGTCTCTCTCTGTCCCAAAAATAAATTAAAAAACGTTGAAAAAAAAAAAAAATTTAAGCTACCCACTTTAGGGTTGTTATGGCAACCCTAGCAATCATACAGAGAATAAATATCAGGCCTAAGAGTGGCTTGGAAGAGGGGTCAGCAATCAATGGCTGCGAACCAAATCCAAATTGTAGACCCCGTGAACTAAGAATGGCCTTTACATTTTGACAGAGCTGAAAATACTTGTACGTTTGTTGTTCCTTTTATCATCCGATTTCTTGATTTTACACCGCACCCTGAAAAGATTAAAATATCTTCTGTCTGATCTTTTCCAGAAAATATTTGCTAATCCTTGGCCTAGATAAGGAACAAGTTGAGCTCACTTTCAACTTACCTTTTAATTATTGCAAGTTCAGTTAACCTCACTGACCCTTCCTAATTTTATTCATAGAGTAAGTCTTTTTAACAACTTTCCTCACTTTGCAGAATTTGTATCAAGAAATAAACAAAAAATGACAACGTGGGATAACTTGAGATATGTAGAAATGTCCATACACATATAATTATAGCTTTTCCCAGAAATATTAATATAAACTATATGTACACCAAATTTCAAAAGTCTGTACTTCTACTCTATAAATTTTCTAAACTCAGAGATCAGTTCTGTGTTGTTTTAGACAAAATCAAAATATACTTCAGGACATCAGATAGCCTAGTATTATACTTTGCTATTTAAATTTCTGGTTTGAGTGTCTTGGTCAAAATTTTTAAAAGATCAACAGCCAGAATCAAATAAACACATTGTACACCTTAAACATATACAGTGTTATACGCCACTTATGTCTTTTTTTTTTTTAAAGAAGAAAATAGCAATGATCTAGATGATATGGTTATGGAAGACATTCACACATAATAAATTATTTTCCATAGTGCCTTCAAGTGTTAACAACCTTAACTACATTTTTCTTTTTAGACCTATGCTTTAAAAAAACAAAAATAAAAAAAAACCTCTCCACAAAATAAAGCATCAATGCATTCATCTATTCATTCATTTAAATAAATATTTATTGAGATTCAGTAGGGCATCAGGCTCAGTGCTAAATGCCAAAAATATAAAGTCACATAAGGTATGGAAAAGTATTTTTGATATGATGTGTAGGACATTATATAACACAAAGATGCACATGATGAAATGGGGTTTCAGGACAATGGATGTATATTTGGTAACAAGAACTGCATTTGGATTTGGGGTTACAGGGATGAATGGGACATAGTCCCTATCCTTGGATACATCACAGGCCTCTGGGAGAGACAGAGATATAAACAGAGTCTTCAAAATAGTATAGTAAATTATAAAGTTGAAGTACAACCTAGTTCACAGGGGTGGTGCACCGACACTGCTAAGGTTTTGAGGGGAGTTCACAGAGGAGACAACATCTGAAGTGAATCTTGCAGAATAAGTAAGAGTTATGAAGGAAAACAGAATGAGTATTCCAGATTGAATATGGGATTCCAGGTCTAAGCAAAGGCATAAAACAGCAGAGTTGGTGAGGGGATAAAGAGTTGGATATTTTCTTTTTTATTTTTTTAACGTTTATTTATTTTTGAGAGACAGAGAAAGACACAGCGTGAGCAGGGGAGGGGCAGAGAGAGAGGGAGGCACAGAATCCAAAGCAGGCTCCAAGCTCTCAGTACAGAGCCCAATATGGGGGTCAAGCCCATGAACCGTGAGCCAAAGTCAAACACTTAACCCACTGAGCCACCCCAGGCTCCCCAAGAGTTCGATATTTTCAAAGTGTAAACTGTAAGGCCAGGCAAGGCCTGAGACCAAGTAAAGCTGTGAACAGAAGCCAGGATGCCCAGGTTTAGAAGAGAAGGGAGGGAGGAAAAGGGTGCACTGGTAACTGTATAGAGTAAGCATGTTAAGATGTTAAGTAAAGACTTAGGCAGTTAATGTGTGTCTTTGGCTGTGTTCACTGGTTCAAGAATGCACATATGATAGCCTGTCCAATCCTTGTAATTTCTAGGAATCTGGCAGAAGCATGCATTTTCCCCCATTGGACTTGAGCCTTGAATTATGTAAGGACTGAGAATAAGCCGCCGTAATAAGAGGAGCACTAAGCCTACCCATGCAAAATACCACAGCCCAGCCAACTGATAAAGAAAACTGGATACTTTATTCAGCCACATCTAAACTCAGAACTACTTATAGACATTTCAGTTATCGGAACAATGCATTTTTTTTTTCTTAAACCAGTTTGGGTAGGATTTTTCTGTCAGGTACAATGATGAAAGACCTAATAGTATTTATTACTAGTTGTTACTAGTATTTCACACAATTTGTAAGTATAAAAATGAGGCTGAGAGGCCACTAGCTTAGCTGTGATCAAACCAAGAATCCAAACTCGAAAACCCTTTTAAATAACCAATTACGCTAAATTCTATCTCACAATACTATATTTTCTCCAAATGTATACTGCTTATTTAACGACTTATGGTAAGTACATGGTAGATACGTGGCAAAGGTGGAGGGTAAATGATGGTGCTGATCGAGTGGACTCACACCTGGTTGCCATGATTATAGGGCAAAGTAAGGGGGAAAGCTCCATGTTTATCACACAAAATTTATTTAATTACTTCGTGGTCATCCCACCAAGATTCCGTATTTTCCCGCTCCAGAGAATAATCTCATCTTTTGCTATGATATTTGAAAAGGGGCAGTTGCCTAGTTTTTCATGTGTTTGGCTGGGAATCTGGGGGTCTGATTGTTTCTTAAAAACATTTTAATACAATTCCTTCCATTTTTACTTCACATTCATCCCTACATCCCAAGGTAACCGATCCTAAAATTCCTAAGCTTTTTGGCATGCCTACGATGTGACTTGCATCGCTCCTTGACCTTACCCACAGTGTTCTACAGTTCACTCAGTGCTTTCCTGGGGCTGCTAAATCAGTCTTCATTCTTCCTCTGTTTTGCCACTTTCACAGTTTTTTGTTTTGTTTTCTTTTGTTTTGTTTTGTTTTTACCATTTTTGCCCTCTGTATTCTGGCCCTTGTGGCTTTATACATTCAAGAAAATCTTTTCACTAAAATATTTGGACAGTTTTTAATAGCATAAGGACTGGCATGATATTTGAATCTGAAAACATTCCTGCTATAAAATCAACAGCATCAACCTATTCTAAAACTTTAGTGGTTAATTGGAATCAGAACAGCATTTCTATTGGTTTTTACTATGAACAACCTGTTCTAGCCATTAGCTGATCAATCTGGCTTAGAAAAGAAGGTCAGGGGACAATTAAATTACTGAGTCAAACTGACGCTGGAAAAGATTTCAAAATAAAAATATACATTAATGTCATTTTTAATTCCATTTATTTGTTTTACTTCACCTGCCCCAAATTATTTTTAATTTTAGCTAGTATATATCCTGGTTATCAAGTGGACATGGCTGGGACAAATCAGCCGGGGTCAGAGTAGAATATACTGTTAGAGAAACAAATAATAAGGTTTTATTCTGTAAGAAATAAAGTACGCCCCAATATTTAATTAAGTTGAGACTCCTAAATACAAAGAACAAACTGAGGGTTGATTAGGACGGGGGAAAGGGGAAAATGGGTGATGGGCATTGAGGAGGGCACTTGTTAGGATGAGCACTGGGTTTGTATGTAAGCCATGGATCATAGGAATCGATCCCCATAACCAAAAGCGCACTGTATACACTGTTAGGCAACTTGACAATAAATTATATTTAAAAATAAATAAATAAATAAAACATTTAATTAAATTTAAAGAAGAAGCACAGTTTCAGTCAACAGTGTTTCCCTTCTATTTTGTCAGTGGCAAAATCTGGCTGAAAAAAAATTTAACTATTTATTATTTTTTTAATTTGTTTTTTATTTTAATTTTTCATTTTTTTAATGTTAATTTATTTTAGGGAGACACAGAGCATGAGCAGGGGAAGGGCAGAGAGAGAGGGAGTCACAGAATCAGAAGCAGGTTCTAGGCTGTCAGTGCAGAGCCCAACGTGGAACTCAAACCCACGAGACGTGAGATCATAACCTAAGCTGAAGTTGCATGCTTAACCGACTGAGCCACCCAGGTGCCCCTGGCTAACAAAATATTTTAAATTTATAACAAACTCATGAATCCTAATAGTGTACAAAGCCCTAAATATATACTTGAAATTAGAAAAAAAATCTAAAATGAAAATAATTTATATAATCTTAAGGAATGATATTTACACAGAAAAATAAAATAAAATTCCAAATGTTCATATGTGTATGTGTATACACACACACACACACACACACACACACATACATACATATACACAAACATGCACATGTAGACATCTTAGGGATCTTCTATAAGTTCAAAATTTAATCTTTTTAGAAAAAAATACATAGATATAAACATACAATCAGATAGGTAAGATTCTGCTAATGACTCTACCAATTAAACCAGAACTTTGATGGATATCTTAAATTTAATGGTTGACTACACAAACTCCTTAGATATAATTCATTCCATGACAGAATAGCATACCATCACTACAAGTCATAATTTAAAATAATATTTAATACTATGTGTATTGTTTATTATGTAAGTTAAGCAAGCAGGATAATATATCGTATAGAAGGTACAACTCAAACTATGTAAATTGAGGGGAGGAACATGCCTGGGAGGAAATCTGTCAAGGCAATTGTTTGGGGGATGGAAGGGTAATGGATTACTTTGGATTCTTCTTTATGCTTATACGTATTCTGTGAATTTTCCTCAGTAATCACAGAAAAGCTTTAAAATAACAAAATAACTATTTAATTCAGAAAATAAACACTCATTTGTAATGAAAACACTTTCATTTGCAACTTATCTGAAAAAAACATATGGAAGCTCCGTTAATGCTTAAAAAAACCGCAGCGCGCTGCAAATAACTTTAACCATTTCAAACACAAATTAAGTCAAGCAAGGAAAAAGAATATAAACGAAGCACACATGACTATTAAACAAGTCCATGTAGCCCACTCTATACAGCTGGAGTGAGCAAGATGTAGAATTTATCAGCTGCCAGCCGGAAGCTCTCAATTTAATGATCCCAACTTGAATGTCTCACTCCATTAGTTGGCCTATTAAAAAAGAACTCATCCCTAGTTCTTGCAGGGGAAAAAAAAATACACAAGTGATTCATGTATAGATGCAACCTCTTGAATCAAATTAAGCAGTTAAGTTAGCTGATACAGTCTCTCCTATATTTTGCTCTTTATGAAAAAAAAAAAATTCATGTCCTATAAAATCCCACCTTGCTTTTCCCTTCATATAAGTACTCTTTTAATATTTTCCTGTATATAAGCTGAACATATTTCTCCCTTTTCTATTTTTTCTAATGTTTCCTTGAGCCTGTTAGAAATAGATATTTCAACAGACATTGGGATTTAAGACTGTGATAGATTATATATATATATATATATGAACAAAACACTGCTAAATTGCTTTACTCATGTTAACAGACTAGCCAGCATTTTAGAAGCTGTAACACATGTGAAAATATTGTTCTGTCAGTTCTGTTTTTAGGTTTATCAAAAATCTGCAGTAAAATAGAATAGGATTATATACTGAGGGAACTTAACCAACATTTAAGAAGTTGAGTAAAAACATAAACCTGTTCATATCTTACAGATATGTTTAGACCAAAGGGAAAAAGGAAACAATTTACAAAATCAGAAAATGTATATCCAGGCAAATTAAAACAAACAAACAAACAAAAAACTTTTATCTAGGGGCACCTGGGTGGGTCAAAGTGTCTGGCTTCAGCTCAGGTTATGATCTCGCGGTTCATGACTTTGAGCACTGTGTCGGGCTCCGTGGTGAGAGCTTAGAGCCTGGAGCCTGCTTCGGATTCTATGTCTTTCTCTCTCTCTCCCTCTCCCTCTCTCTCTCTCTCTCTCTCTCTCTTTTTCAAATAAATAAACATTTAAAAAATAATTTTTTTTTCTAAATTAATGATATTACAAATAATAGAGCACAGGAACTGGATTCAAATTTTACCACTACAGTTAATTAACAAAGTGTCTATAGGCAAGTTTATTAATCTAAGAACTCTTAGCCTTATAAAGTGGCAGCAACAAAACAAAACAAAACAAAACTTCATAGGGCTGTTGTAAAGATAAAATGTAACAATGTATCTTTTAATATGAAATTTATTGTCAAATTGGTTTCCATACAACACCCAGTGCTCATCCTAACAGGTGCCCTCCTCAATGTCCATCACCCACTTTCCCCTCCCTCCCACAACCCTGTTTATTCCCAGTTTTTAAGAGTCTCTTAATAAGGTTTGGCTCCTTCCCTCTCTGTAACTTTTTTGTTTGTTTTTTCCCTTCCCCTCCTCCATGGTCTTCTGTTAAGTTTCTCAGGATCCACATAAGAGTAAAAACATATGGTATCTGTCTTTCTCTCTATGGCTTATTTCACTTAGCATAACACTCTCCAGTTCCATCCACATTGCTACAAAAGGCCATATTTCATTCTTTCTCATTGCCAAGTAGTACTCCATTGTGTATATAAACCACAATTTCTTTATCCATTCATCAGTTGATGGGCATTTAGGCTCTTTCCATAATTTGGCTATTGTTGAAAGTGATGTTATAAACATTGGGGTACAAGTGCCCCTGTGCATCAGCACTCCTGTATCCCTTGGGTAAATTCCTAGCAGTGCTATTGCTGAGTCATAGGGTAGATCTATTTTTAATTTTTTGAGGAACCTCCACAATGTTTTCCAGAGTAGCTGCACCAGTTTGCATTCCCACCAACAGTGCAAGAAGGTTCCCGTTTCTCCACATCCTCTCCAGCATCTAGTCTCCTGATTTGTTCATTTGACTGGTGTGAGGTGATATCTCAGTTGTAACAATGTATTTAAGTAACATGGCATGTTGGCTACACATAACTAGTCCACAATGCTGAAAGCTACTACAGCTAAGTTGTATTATAACAACCTTGACTCCTCCCCTTCTTTCTCCTCATTACCATCTTCATAAGATTATTAACAAATTATTTTGGAAGGAGATAAGGTAAAACTACTGCATATATAAGAGTACTGAGGAATACCTCTTCAATGGGAAGAACATTCTATAATAGTAAAGTTTAGCTTCAGCCAACTTTAATGTCAGGAGGTGGGAGAGCTTAAAGTCACCTGTATGCATGTTTTGAAAAACATTAAGCAATATTCTAAACAAAAATATCTATAGCCCGGGCTAGTTGTATTGTCCCAGTATCCTTTCAATCTCAATGGCCTTTTAAACTTTAATAATTCGTACTCTAATTCCCTTGAAAACAGGGTCCCCAGGATTGAACACAGTGCTTGGTAGAGGGTAGGGTCTCAATAGTGCTTCCGGTGTGAATTAATTCTGTGAGGGGTATTACTTAAAAGTACTGGAAGTTTATACGATTATTCACAATGAGGTCAGTTAACTCCGAGAATTGGAACCCCAAAAAGAAGTTCAGCAGCAGTTCATAAACCTGCAATGGTGAGCAGGGTGTCAAAGGGAAGTTGAAAGGACAAATCAGACTTTTTCTGCTTCTCTAATATTTTGCACTGGCCTCTTTCTACTTAAGAGTAAAGAAACAAGAGCAAAAAAGGCAGACCATCTGATTATGAAGTGAAGTAATTATATTTACTTTATCTATTTCCATCTCAGCCTATTAATCTTTTTTGTGTTTGCTTTTAATTACAACGGAAAGCTAGTAAGCTAATGAAGGAAATACTTAAGATACGGGACTCTACTGATTCTGTGAGTATGCTAGGACAAATCAACACAGAATAGAATGAATTATTAGAATGTACACACACTAGTGAGAAGCATCATGAATCTGACCCCTGGAGATATTTGCTTGATGGCTTAGGAGAAATCTCTGTTGCCTTCACTTCTCCTATTTGGACAAGTTGTGGAAATATCAAAGGCCTCCCATTCTTAGAACTAACTCTTCACAGGATTTTGTGAGAATTTGCATGTTGCATGGCTCCCTTTGTAAAGGCAGTACTGTATTCTGCACATTGATACCAACTGTAGATTTAGGGCAAAGGGACCCAGAATATACCACTGTGAAGAGGTTGTTGGATTTTTTTTTCCCTGAACTTTTCTTATTGCCTAAAAGTAGAACCTCCCAAAATAATTCGACTGTCATAAATCCCCTCCCTGGGAGTTCTGTAACCAGAGAAGTTTGAATCCTATCACCTGAGATGAGAAGAAAGGACAATAATCACTTAAACATGGTTATGAAACTACATATCTCTCATCTCTTCTTGTAAGTGTCCATTTATTTTTCCCAGAAGTCATCTGTCTTCCCACAAGTGCCCTTCTCCCTCTCCCCTTGTCCTATCAAGAGAGTAAATCTGAAGAGTACTTTTTTTTTCTAATATGAAATTTTTGTCAAATTGGTTTCCATACAACACCCAGTGCTCATCCCAACAGGTGCCCTCCTCAATGCCCATCACCCGAGGAATTCTTCTCACAAGAATTTTTTTCCTCTTTTCTTTCCTTTTCCTTGTATCCATATGAGAAGATGGACATTAGTTGACCCTAATGTGGCAATCATTTCACAATACATGCAAACCAAACTGTCAGGCTGTATGCCTTAAACATATGTGGCAATGCAGGTCAATTATTTTTTAATAAACTGGGGGGAAAATAGATGGTACTTAGTCCCAAATTCTAATTTCCTCTTTGAATCACATTTTCTGTCAGTTTCCCACATACATATGCAAATAAAAAATCTGTCTTTTTTTTTTTTTTTCATAATCTCCTTTTGTCATTGTATTTGCAGGCCCCAAACTCTAAACCTAAGAGGACAGAGGAAAAAGCCCCTGACTGCCCACAATAAGGGATTCAGTATGACTAGACGTTTCATCCTAGGCTTCCCTTAACATATTGAGTTATAATGACTGATAACCTGAGAGCTATGTAAAATCACGACAGTCCCTTAATGCCTTTTGTAAACTCTTCCATCAGCCACGATTTCAGCATCCGGACTATAGTGTAACAAATAAAACCAATCTGTCAGTGAATATACTACAAAAATAATTTCTATGATGTATTATGCTTTTACTTTTCAAAAGGTCATGGTTCAACAAGCAGAAATCAGTAAAAATATCAATAGTTAAATCGGTTAGCTTACAATTCAAAATAACAATCACTGTATTTAAGAATATACTTTAGATAGTAACATAATAGATAATCCAAAATGGACCTGGAGAATGGTATCTTTGTCATTACAATACATGGGATTTTGTTAATTTTCCAAAAAAGAGTCTGTTACCTGGCGGTTTATCTTCCTCTCCTTTGAGACTCATTCTGTCATTATATGGACTTGACGGTCACATGGATAATCCATCTTAACCAAATTTTGACTTCTATGGACATTTTACTTGAGTAACTCAGGCTATTGCTTATACCTCACTCAATCATCTCAAATGTTAAGTTTCATACTATTTTATTTTATTCTTTTGCATAAACCTTCTCCAATTAACTTCATTTGCCCATGGAATTTGACATTGTTGCCCATTTCCTCTACTCTCCATTTCAAAAATATCAGAAAACCCCATTTGTTCTTCAGCTTTGTGTTGGAGCTATTTTCTCTCTCTCGCCAATGGTTACTTTCCCTTTCTTCACTCTTTAAATGCCAAGGGTTCATTCTCAGTGCCTGTTTTCCCACTCCACATCACAGATACAAATGTGCTCGTAGCCTGCACAGCGCTCATTCACATAGCGGTTTAAACTAAATTAATTAGTTATCATCATAATAAGCCTCCGGCCAGCTCCATGGAGGGATGCTAAGGCTGGGAAACTGACCTGAGATTGTGCATGCATTACAAACTTGGGAATGTGCTCAGATAGGTTTGCCTCAATTACTTGCCTCTGGTAGGCTGGCTTCTCATGACTGCTGGCATTTTCTTTCTGTACAGCCAATATCATCAAGAGCGTTATCTCTGTGGGAATCTTTAAGGCACTAGGAGTTTACATGACCATACATGAGAACGTTCACTGTCTCTTGCTTTATATAAGCTTCTCTGTAGTTTCCTACGTTATGTGCCATTGAAGAAAATGTGTGTCTTTATCGATTTATCTTATAGACCTATTAAGGTTCAGTTACAGATATTTAAAAATTGGAAGGTTTCTCACAAAAGTCCAGAGTCTGACTTCACTTGAAAAATCAAATGGCTTGGTCGTCTTTAGCCCCTCCTTTCCACATTTCTGCATTTCCACAGGCAGCAACCTCTAGAGCTAAGGGTGCCTACCTCCTTCAGATTGATCATGTTGAACATAACCCTTCTGCTTTATTCATTTCATGTGATCTTCCTGATCCCTGAGGGATTAGAGATTAATAATAGACATACTATATAGAGTCAGTACTTTAATCCAGCATTTATACAGGGACTAACCTATATCTCCAAGGAGAAAACCACCTCAGAATGATACAGTGTTATGAACTGAATTGTGCCCCATTCCCCCCAGATGCCAATTTTGAAACTCTATTCATCAATGTGACTATATTTGAGGTAGGGCCTTTACAGAGGTAATTAGGGTTAAATGAGGTCATAATGGTAGGGCCCTACTCCGATAGAACTGGTGTCCTTTTAAGAACAAGAAAAGACATGAGAGATCTTCCTCTTTCTCCCTGAGGGAGCACAGGGGAAAGGCGGTATGAGGACATAGTAAGAAGGTAGCCATCTACAAACCAGGAAGAAAGCTCTCACCAGATAATGACTTTTGCAGCACTGCAACCATGGATGTGTCGCCTTCAGAACTGTCTGATATCATATAGCTGTTGTTTAAGCCACCCAGTTGCTATATTTTGTGCATAAGCAGAGTACTGTCCACAGACCAACACGTTTCTTTAGAAATGGTGCCCCTGGGGCATCTGGGTGGCTCAGTCAGTCAAGCGTCCGACTTTGGCTCAGGTCATGATCTCAGGTTCATGCGTTCAAGCCCCACATAGAGCTTTGCACTGACAGTGAGGACCCTGCTTGTGATTCTGTCTCCCTCTCTTTATGCCCCTCCTCCACTCATGCTTTCTCTCTCAAAATAAATAAATAAAATTAAAAAAAATAAAAAAACAAGAAGAAATGGTGCCCCCATTCCAGCTTCCTAGCTGGGAGCTCATCTTCTTTCACTGGACCCTTGAAGTCACTTCCTGAGCCGTCTGCCTGTCTTTGTGCCATCTCTATTCACTATTTGCTGTGGGGAGTTCTTTTTAAAATACAGTAATTATAACATATGCTCTTGCTTTGAAATTTAAAAATAAAATGAATTAAAATAGTAAAATAGCCCCTTATACTTATAGTTCCTCCAGGTCCTTTGTCTCTTGTCACCCTTGCCCACATTCCCAATGCACCAGCAAAATCACATCATTAACGGGTCTGACGAAGACTCTCTTCTTGACCAAACTTTAGTTAATCTCCTGTGAGGTCTCTTCTTGGACTAGGCCTTGACTTTGATCCATTGCTGGGCCTCCAAAGCCCAGTTTTAGCAAGAATACTGCCTACTAGGGCATTTTCGAGAGAATCCTCTGCCTTTGATATCAGAGCACCTGTGATAATCTGATAGTGGTCCTCATCCCCCATGCTCAGGATCTGATCACCCTGGGCTGTCTTCAGCAGGGATCCTAAGTGGGCTTAACAAGAATTCCCCTTCCCTTGATGTCTGCTCTCAGTAATTTTCCACTGACCCACGCCCCACCATTCTGCTTGTTGGCTACGAATCCCCACTTGTTCCTGTTGTACTCAGAACTGAGCTCAGTTGTATACTAAGATCTCTTTTCCCCTATTAGTAGATTTCCTTATGAAATCTGTTTTCATTGCTTTAAAAATGGCCCACATCTGGTTTTCTGTAACATGCCCTTACACTAAACTCTTCTATGCTTCTATGCTCTCCACCCCCACATTTCTTCAGCTATCTCCTAGGCCATATGTCAAAAAGTCTTAGTTTGCCCCATTTAAATCACACTGCTTTTTGAAGTCTTTCCTTATTCTCCCAGGTAGGAATAACTACTTCCCTTTGGGGTGCTTCTAAGGTACTTTGTGTATACATCTATTACAACTGACTCGATTTTATTATCACTTTTATTTTTTGCTTATATAGCATTGTCTGACCATTAAACTCAGGGTCTCTCATCTTTATTATTTTGTCCTGTTTTTACCCAAGGTGCTATTATGCTGTCATGCACTCAGGAGGTAATTATACATTTATTAATCAAATATTTGTTAATGCTAGCAGAGGAACTAGTGTCAGGACAGTAAAAGGAGTTAATAAAAACCCAAACAACAGCTATTCCCCAACTTTCCCCTCAAATTACCTTTCAAATATAGTGCAACCCAATTGTATAAGTGTATATGAATTAGGATTGACTTCATTATAACCAGAGTCAAATGGGTAAAGCCCACACATTTTGTCTACCATGAGTTTATTTGTGAAGTTCCCAAAGCATCTCCAACATGTCTACAAAGATTAGTCCCATTCTGTAATCTTTTTTTTAGTCATCGTAGTGAAGAAATGGGGTTAGTATTGGATTGATATGGAAAATGAACGAACTGCAGTATCTTTGAGTACTAAAATACTTAAAATATACCATAGTTATCTGTTCAAAGCCCTCCTCTTTACTTTGGGGCCATTTCAATTGTTGGGAAGAAGATTTCAGCTGTTGTCTATGGCCCATCAGATTTTAAACAGACGTTGATCAAAGGGGAGCCTTATAACCTTGACTAAAAAAACACAAGCAATTCAAATCCATTGCTATCCTGGCCAGCTGGCTACTTTGCTCTTATGTAAGTGCTTTTTCATTGATATAGCTTACAGAAAAAATACCTAAGAAATTTGAAAACTTAACTGCTGGGTTTATTTTTGCTCTTCAGCTTTCTTACCAGTGAATTATTGCAAGCCTTACATTTGCCAATTTGCTAAAATGAACCAAGCACTAATACTTTTCATATTATTTAAAAGAACCTTGACTAAGATAGCTGGGAAACCATAAATACAGGAGGTAAAAGATCTAAGTCCTTGTGCAATTAGATCCACTAAACGAAGTCATTAAGCAAAATAGTATTTCTCAAAATATCACAAAAATAAATTGTTATAGAGAAAAAAGCAGGGGAACCAGTGAGTGATAAAAAAAAGCTTTTGGGAAGCAATGAGTTAAAAAAAAGTTAAGCAGTTTTAAGTACAGAACTTCTCAGTATTTTTTTAAGTAAAACTGAACAAAGAGGTATCACCTTATAGCTATTCTTGCCTATCTTATTTGGAATGGATATCAGAATTAAGAAAGCTTTATGAAACAACATCCTGTACAAGGAGATTTTTAAATTAACAGAAGGACTTACACAACTATAATATTTAATAATTTATTTATTTATTTAGTGCAACAGAAGGACTTACACAACTCTTTTATTTATGTATTTATTTATTTACTTACTTACTTACTTATTTATTTTTAGTGTGAACAGGGAAGAGGGTCAGAAGGAGAGAGAGAGAATCCTAAGCAGGCTCCACACTGACCATGGAGCCCAACATGGGCTCCATCCCACAACCCTGCGACCATGACCTGAGCCGAAATCAAGAGCAGGACACTCATATGATATTTTCCATATGAGAAATTTAAGATACAAAACAGGTGAACATAAGGGAAGGGAAGCAAAAATAATATAAAAACAGGGAGGAGGACAAAACATCAGAGACTCTTAGATATGGACAACAAACAGAGGGTTACTGGAGGGGTTGTGGGGGGGGGTGGTCTGAATGCATAAGGGGCATTAAGGAATATACTCCTGAAATCATTGTTGCATCATATGCTAACTTGGAGGGAAATTAAACAATAAATAAATTAAAGGAAATGTCAAATAAAAAAAAAAAAAGTTGGACACTCAACCTATATAGCCACCCAGGTGCACTTGCATTTTTAAAGTTATATACATCCTGATTCACTTCCTGAACACAGAATTTTAAAAGAGCTTCGGACTTATCTATAATAAAAGACAAATTCCTATCTCTGTTGATAGCAGGATTTTCCCTAGGACTTTATTGGTATTTAATATATACAAGTGACTAAAGTGGTTTTTGTATTCCTTAAATTATATAATTCTTTCACAAACCTCTTAGGCAATTCTCAGAAGCTGAATCTAATGAATGCAGACAATTTATTTCTGGTGCAACATGTCATTATTTGATCTAATTTAAAGATTAGTGCCATTGTTGTTTTTATGTTGTCTTTCCCTTGACACAGCACAGCTAATGAAGTGAATAAAAACTTCAATATGTCATTTTTTAATGTTTAAATGTTTATGTTAAGTGTTCGTGTTTTCATACACCTGGCATCTGTTTGTTAATTTTAGGATAGTGATTCGCTAACTTGAGCACACACAAGAATCTCCTGGAGGGCCTGCTGGAGCTCAGATTGCTGGGCCCACCCTGGTGCTTCCTATTCAGTAAGTCTTTTGGATAGAGCTGATCTGCATTTCTATCAAGTTCCAAGTGCTGCTGATGCTGCAGTTACCACACTTTAAGACCTGCTGCTTTCACAGGCCCCAATTTATTAGACACACATCTGGGTTTTTCTGTTGCTCTGAGGCTCCTCAGCCAGGCCCCAATCTGGAGTCTTAAAGGAATAGGAGAGTTATCCCAACTGTCTCCAAAATAAGGCACCTTTGTATTGATCCCACAATCTCATTTCCTAAAGACCAATAGACTTTCCCCTTCCTTTAGTATTCTCCACTGTCTGCTAAGAATGTGCAGGTCATTAGTCTCAAAATGTAGTCCACACTGTAGATTTTTCCCCCTCAAATCACTGCTTCCTGTATTTCCACATAACCCATTCCCTCTCTTATACGATATCCTTGCAGTATGTTGGGTCTTTCCTGGCCTCATTTGCCTGTGTACCTAGTTGGACTCTATTGCTAGTCTATATGAATGTAGAGCTTATATTCATTCCTTGGTTCATTCACTCCATAGCATTTGTTAAAGGCTCAAAGTGTAATGATGACAAAATTCTGCATTCATGCACTTACACTGGAATGGGGAATATATAAGACAAACGCGTATACAACTAAGTATGATATAAAGAAGGGATGTGTACACTGAAGAAAATAATATAAGGTCACAGGTAAGAAAGTGACTGGAAATCAAATGTATTCTAGCCTCTGTGGAATCATTTTTCTGAGAAGGAAACATAAAGCTGAACTGAAATGTCGTGATGGAGAAAACAATGTAAAGAATGTAGAAAAGGGCATTCCAGGCGGAGGAAGCATCAATTCAAGGGCAGAAAGAAGTCCAGGGTTGTTGAAGGAGTCAGCAAGGGAAAATGGTTGAGGAGTTCAGGTTAGGGGTAGGGAAACAAAAATTGTTCATAATCCTTTTGTAACCACATGATTCTCTCACACACAGCTGGTATGCAGACTAGGAGACTAGGATATATATATCCTGGTGGAAACTGCCCTCTGGCCAACAGGAGTTAAAATATCAACAGCATCATTTAAAGAGTATTCAGAACCCCAAATCCCCTCCTTGCCTCAGCTCCCTAAATGGCTGCCATGTCGATTCTCACTCCAGCAGATGCCTGAGGGTTTATTCTCTGGAGAGGTCTCTGATCTACGGATGCCAGGCACATATCCAAACCCCTAACTCATACCCCCCAGCCTAACCCTAGCTGTAACCCCCTGGACAGGTCTCTGAACTACAGGATACCAGGCACATACCCTCAACCTCACCCTCACGCAGATCTGAGAAAGCAGCTTTCTGAACACATGGTAAGAAAAGCTGAGAAGCAGCCAACTTAACCCAGAGAAGACCCCAAATATGTAACAAGTGATGGTATTTCTGAAAATGGGTGTGACGGCAGGATTAAAAACAGAAGGACCAACTGAATATCTATTTAAGCGTATTGAGAGCCCTCAATCCATCCCCCGGCCAATATATCAACACCATTTGAGTGAGGAGAAACTGACGACTAATATCAGAATCTAGCCTCTAGAGTTGGCTATGTTGAAATGCACAATGAACTGTACACAGTTCTTATTTCAGAATGCAGATACATGAAGCCACAACCCTTTGTCTTCATAAATGCTGACTTTAGTAAAGAACCACTCTAGGTATTGATATATCATAGTTTTGGAAACGACAACCCCTTCCTGACGAATGAAGTCAAAATTCTGAATGATGAGAGGGAAAAATCAGGTCAGAAGTATGCCTTACAATAGTATTTTACAAGAACAAGATTCTTTAACAGCAGTGATTGTGATCAAAGTGACAAAACAACTCCTGGCAAAATAATAACTAGCACATGCATCAAACACACACACACACACACACACACACACACACACACACACACACCTTTAAACAATCTGCAACAATTACAACACAGAAATTAGCCTAAAGCAAGAGTTTTATGCTTTCAACAAACCCCTCAAGAAAAGCATCCTGTTTATTGTACCTGATAATTTGAATTATGTTTCAATCTTTGTATCATTAGCCTCCAGGTAAATCTGAGAATATCTGAACTGAAAGGAACTTATTAGCCAGGGTTCTTTTCAAGTAAAGAATGTAAGTCTATGTTTACAATTTTGCTTTTACGGATATTAAAATTTGCCACCATGTAAACTGAAATTTGTTCGATATTCTCACCAGTGCAATTGTTTTAAGTATACAGGGCTAAACAAGTCTTGTAAGAAAACCCACCTTAATTTTTAAAATATTCCAAAACGACTATTACATAAATATTAGAAGTCCTTTCATTTATACTGTAAAACTTCTCAGATCTCACTCAGGAAATTGCTTTATGCACTTCTCACCATCACATTACTGACAGCATTACCTGTCGGCATCCACTGTCACATCGTGAACCCCTCTTTGGATGACATCCCTGGAAGTCGCTGTGTCAGGTATTCGGTTCAGACTTCTAGTATATAGGTTGAGCCCTCCATCTGTCATGTACCTGAAAACAAATGTGTCATTAATCAACAGAAAATTAAATGATCTCATCTGTATAATTTAGTTTCATAAAAAGTATTCACAATTTTCAATAATTATGTAAATGTGCCCTATCACAGTTTTTTCTATATAAACATTTTACCCACCAGGAAAAGTTAGAGCATCTTTTCAAGTTTATTAGGAAACCAATCTTACTTGCTACACCAAATAACTAGCCTATGTAAAACCTCCATTTATTTCCCTTTGGTTATCAAAATTTTAAACAAGCTTGGAGATAATATAACTCTTAGCAAAGTAAGAGCAAGATCATTTCATCTTGTAAATCTCATTTTTGAAGACTGAAGGTCATAGGAGTAATGTAATATTATTAAACTTAAAATTAGATGAATTTTTTTGATAAGTAAAATGTATGCTACCAATTGGCCACTATGATAAAATAATAGCCTAGATGCATTGTTTAAAATGTTTCCATTAACTGTTCTAAATAGTTTACATGTAATAACATTACGACTGTCCCATTAGAGATAAAATGAGTGAACATGAGAAGGTTAAGTCACCCAGTGTTACTCAACCAGTCGTAGCAGAATTAAGAAATAAATCTAGGAATGATCTGAACCATCATGCATTACTGTCTGAACTGAAGGGCCACACTGCCCCACTTCACACCTTTGAGAGATACTTCCCTGTCATCATGGGACCATCACCATTGCACAGGGATGGTAGACCCAAATCGTCATGTTACTAATGGTCATCTTCCTTCCTTGGCTATGGAGGATTAGAACACATTGTTTATATAGCCTCATGCTGGGCTATATATCAAATTTTTCTTTCTTGAGAACTAGGATTAAAAGATAGGTCATCAGTCTTTCTATGCGAATAGAGGTGATGATCATGAAGACTAAGGAGATGTATTTATTTCCACAAGATGTAAGGAGTCACAGAGAAAGTTGGTCAGCAAAGTAAAAACAATGGCACAGATGCACAAAAGGAAGCAGACACTTGGCCATGTGGTTTCAACTTGTCCTTGGGTTCTAGGAGATATCCTTCTTTACAATCATGTTCCCAATCTGTTTAAGCAAATTGGAGTCAATTTCACTTTTTGGAATAAAAAAAATATTCAATCACGGCCATATTGAAGACTGACCAAATAGTTAAAGCTAGGATTATCAAACTGGCGAATTGCTTCGATGATTATGAATTCTGCCCTTACTAGTTGAAGGGCCTTGAACAAGTTTCTTAACCTGTGCCTCAATTTCTTCCACTGAATTTGGGAAGAATAAAATCTGCAGATAGATTTTTAAGAAAATTAAAGGAAGAATACCCAAAGCTCTTAATATGAGAGCCCTATAACTAGTAGCTACTTGTGATTCACAAAGTCTCTCCCACATATTTTGAAAAGGAAATGTATGCATTTTATTTACAAAACAACACTAAGTCATTCTGAATTATCCTTATAAGGTAATATAGGTAATAAGGTAAAAGTGTTTAGTTAGTGGCAAATATTTTTCTCACTCTTTCAAAATTGTGTTGTAAAAGTTTGAGGGAAGGGGCACCTGGGTCGCTCAGTGGTTAAACAGCCAACTCTTAATTTTGGCTCAGGTCATGATCTCACCATCCTGAAATTGAGCCCTGCATCAAGCCTCACATCAGGCTCCTCATGAGGCTCTGCACTGGGTGTGGAGCCTGTTTAAGATGCTCTCTGTCTCTCTCTGTCTCTGTCTCTGTCTGTATCTCTCTCTGCCCCATCCCTGCTCTTGGGTGCGTGAATGCATGCACACTCTCTCCCTCTTTCTGAAAAATAAAAAATAAATAAAAGGTTGAGGGTAGTAGAAATCTTCTCTCCAGACAAGTGAGACGCTCTTTTTCTTCTTCTTCTTCTTCATTTTCTTTTTTACCAACATGCTTAATCCTAAACTTAGTTTCTGGAGGAAGTTATAACAATGTACACAAGTTATGTTTCATGTATGTCTCACTGGTCTGCTTATTCATTTGTGTATCTCCAACAGTGTTTAACACAATGTTTTGTATATCATTTGGGATCAACAAATATATTGAACATTTGTTCAGCTGAACTTAAAAGGCTTCCATATTGTAAAAAGAAAGCATCACAGCAGATCTTGGGGTAACTTTACCCATGATGGTGATGCATGAAAACAAGAAATAAGATGACAGATCACTTCTATTAGAAACATAACCTTTCAATTATTTAATACTTACAGAAAAGTAAGTTCTATAGACAAAAGTCAACTGCTTTGAAAACTAATTTGCAAAAGGAAAAAACAATGTTTAAAATTTCAATAAATTTAGTAAAATCTTTTTTCAAAAAGTATTTTAAAGGATATTCCTTTTTCTTGGGCTTCTTGATTTTCCAAGTAATATCAAATAGGTTTCCAACAGGTATCAATTAAAACAAAAAAATGAGTCAGTTCTAATTCCTCTGTCTACAGATACTCTCATTTGAATGTTGATAGGGCATCTTCATAATAGAACCATGAGTTTGTTATTTATTTTTTTAATGTTTATTTTTGAGAGAGAGAGAGAGAGAGAGAGAGAGAGAGAGAGAGAGAGGGGGAGGAGGGGCAGACAGAGGGAGACAGAATCCAAAGAAGACTCCAGGCTCTGAGATGTCAGCACAGACCCTGATGCAGGGCTCGAGCCCACCAACTGTGAGATCATGACTTGAGCCGAAGTCGGACACTCAATTGGCTGAGCCACCCAGGCATCCCACCATGAGTTTGTCATTTAAAAAACAACATACAGGCACCACACAAGACAAATATCTGATTTAAATTATCTTGGTAATTCTTCCTTCTTTTCATTCTTTCTGGAGGATTTAAAAATCTAAAAGAACATGAATTTTATAGTTCCTCTACAAGAATTATGCTATAGTCTTGGGAGCTATAAATGTTAGGGAATCATTTTGAAAGAATAATGTAAAATTTTAAAAATTATTTCCTAAGAACATTATATCTAAACTACAAAACTGACAGCCAAGATGCGTTTAAGAAGAGATAACAATCACAGGGAAGATTGTTAGCACAAAAAAACTGCAAAAGAATCGTGAAGTTTACTGACAAAAAAAATAAATTATCTCAAAATGTGAAAGTATTAGAATAATTTTAGTCACATTCAAATTCTATAAGCTATGAGGGGTGCCTGGGTGGCTCAGTCGGTTAAGTGTCAGATTTCAGCTCAGGTCATGATCTCATGACTCATGAGTTCGAGCCCCGTGTCAGACCCTATGCCAACAGCTCAGGGCCTGGAGCCTGAGCTTCGGATTCTGTGCCTCCCTCTCTTCTCTCTCTGCCCCTCCCCTGCTCACACTCATCTCTCTCTCTCTCCCCCCCCCTCTCTCTCTCTCCCCCTCACAAATAAATGAACATTAAAAATTTTTTTTAAATAAAAAAATATTCACATGAAAAAATAGTCTCACAAAGCATTTCCTAATTCTTCCTCACTTACACTGCTACTCTGCTTCTTTCTGTACAGGCAAATTTGCATACTTATGGCATATTTGCCTTAGGTGTCTATTACCTAAATTAGTATTTCTAGCCCATATCATTTCACCTTGCTGTAAAATAAGGTATTAAATTGCTTCCAAGGCATGGATAGGTGGATGTCTCATAAGCATCTCAAATCTAGTATAAACTGACCATATGTTATCTTCATCACTAAGGCTCGTGTTCCTTGTGTGTGTGTTAGTATAGTTAAAGGCAAAGACACCGTCTACCCAATCAACAATATAGATACGTGCCGCTCGTCACTCACCACACTCAGCTATTACAAGATGGAGTCTGTTCAAATCTGTGAATCGGTATCATTATGCTCTAATTATGTCTGGAATTCACTGCAATAGAGAAACTTTGTAAAAATCTTATTTTTCTAAATTTGTTTATTTTGAGAAAGAGAGACAGAACAGGGAAAGGGCAGAGAGAGAGGGAGAGAGAGAGAATTCCAAGTGGGCTCTGCACGGATATCACATAGCATGAGATCATGACCTGAGCCGAAACCGACTCAAACACTTGACTGACTGAGCCACCCAGGCTCCCCTAAAAATCTTATTTTTTTATATTGTTTAATCCTACTTTCATTTCTCAATGAACAGAAAGATATACAATTGTACCATCATAGCAATTTCATGCTTTTTGAAAAAAAAATTTAGAGGGAGATATATATTTTTTCAGATATATCAGGTATAAAAATACATATCAAATAATAATAAAAATAATATCAACTTTCATGTACTTACTACCTGGCTTCAGAAAGAGGACATTTACAGTTTTTGCAATCGCCATATAGCCTCCCACCCCTCATATCCCCAAACCTCCCCTTCAGAGATAGCTAATGTCCTGGATTTTGTAAGCATTCCTTTACTTATATCTTTGCCACATAGGCATGTATCCTTAAAACTAAATTGTTTAGCATCTCCTGGATTTGAACTTCCTATAAATTGAGTCACACTACATGTTTTCTTGTGACTTCTTTCCTTCACTCAAAATTACATTTTTATAATCAGCTATTCTCATGTGTATCATTGTCTCATCCATTTTATTTTTAATTTTTTAATGTTTTTTATTTATTTTTTTTTTGGGGGGGGGAGAGAGAGAGAGAGAGAGTATGAGTGGGGGACGGGCAGAGAGAGAGGGAGACACAGAATCAGAATCAGGCTCCAGGCTCTGAGCTGTCAGCACAGAGCCTGATGTGGGGCTCGAACTCACAACACCATGAGATTATGACCTGAACCGAAACTGAGAGTCGACGCTTAACCGACTGAGCCACCCAGACGCCCCTGTCATCATCTTTTATGTATAAACAATAATTGTGATTTTGCTTTGCTGTTTAGTTGCTTTGTCTGTTTTTGTGGGGATTTGGCAAGATTCAAAACCGATGCATGTACCACAACTTACTAGAATTCTGTGTTTTTACATTCGAATTTCTTATCAGCGACTGTTACAACGAACTACTTTTTAATGATATGAACATGCGAGGCATCTAAAGTTTTTGGATTTGTTTTTAAACCTCAAAGGCACTCTAGTTCAGCATCTTCCTTTAGCTGAACACCGATAATATTAAATATTGTCCCTAGAACAAATATGCTAGCTTAAAAAAAAAAAAACTATACCAATAATGAATGCTTGCTGTGAAGCTCTGTTATATTATAATAAATCAACTCCTAGGAGAGAAATGTGTACATGCAGACATGGAGACAATCTCACAAGGTCAGTATGTCATGATGGCTGAGTACAGACTGGAGCCAAACTGCTTAGGTTCAAGTCCAGCATTGCATGCTTTAAGGAATTTTGAATTCCCAGAAGCCAGTTAACAAATTTTCTGAGTTCTAGCTAAAGTCACTTAAACTATCCAGGCCTCAGTTGTTTGATCTATAAAATGGAGATAGTAATGATAGGCTTCCCTGTGAGAGTTATGGTGAATCATATGTGAGTTAACACATGTAAAATGCATAGAACATTGTCTAGCACTTAGTACATGCTATGTAAGTGTTGGCTATTATTACCAGCTATTTTTCCATTAGGATCTCCACATTCACTAAACATAACTCTCATATCTTCAATATGCAATTAATTGAAGCATTAGGATTAGGAACCTGTGGTTTGCCATATAAACCCTTTCAACTCACTGCTTTAACCCTGCCCTTTCCAATGTTAGTCATACTTCCTATCACCAAGTTTACTAAGTGTGAATTGAGGGAGGATCCAGAGAGAAGGATCAAAGCATTCGCCTCCCTTTCCAAAAAGTTAATTGCCCAGAATTAAATTACTTTGTGTTTGGGCCATGTGACTTTAAGTAGAATTTCAGGTTATATTCTGGCCCAGCTATTTACACTGTGACATCTGCAGATAACTTCAATTTCCACCCAGTTAAAATATGTAACTTTCTCCCCAATTTTCCAGCATGTTCTTTCTTTGCTTCATAAATGGAGACTTTTTCAGGGCCTCATTATAAGCAAGAGGCTTTCTCTGACTAATTCCTAATTACTGGCAGATTCACATTCCCCAAGTGTTTAAAGTAATTTTAAAAAGAGAAGAAAGAGATAAGTCTTTACATGCTTCAGGAAATTCTGAATTCTCAGAATGCCGATTAACTAGTTTTCAGAGTTCTACTTAAGGTACATGAGAAAATGAAACTCCATTCCCATTCACTTCATGACATTCCTTGTGATTACAGGAGAAAAGAAAAATCCTAAATTAAACACCTTCATTCTTTACTATGTCTTTTGAGCTCTTTGTCCCTTTAATCAGTGAAATGTACTTTTTTTAAAAATTGGGAACAGAAAATTAACCTTGTGACTCAATTTCTTCATGAATCATAGCACAATTTCTATGCCCCTTTTTCTTGCTTAAAACATCATCAAATTAAAATTCTCCTGGGATGTCTCTAGTCCTCTCGTCTTCCCACCTTTTAATTCTAGGCTGAGGCATCAGGCTACATCCTAGGGATACCAACTTTTTTTGTGCGTAGACTGGTGAGCAATTAAGTGCAGCACACCGTGGGATGTCCTCCACACAAGACCCCTCAATCCCACTTGAGCTGAAACCAGCCATACCACCTGCTGATCACGGCTAGTCACCTTCTGCCCAGGGGACAGCATTCTGAGCCATGCCTTACATGTCCATGTTCTGTACTCTGCCACGGCAAAGAGAAAATGCATAATGCCAAACAGGTCAACCACACCAGGGGAAGTTTTCATACAGGATTTGTGTTATTTTTAGCCTTTTTAAAATATACTGAATACTGATGACAAAAATATAACATGTGAACCAGTGATGATATTTAAATGGGCCCATTTGTAAAACACTCCCAAGACTTCATTTGAAACACGGACAGGAACAAAAATGAACAGAAGCCTGAAATGGGTTCCACTGAGGCATGAAACAAGTAGGAAGGACAATGGATATGACTTTTTTTGTGTTTCTCAGGAGTGAATTCAGTAGAACCTAGCTAGCCCTCCTCAACCAACTTCCTCTTCCTCTTGGGCACACAGCTAACCCAGATTTCCTGGCCTCCCTCACAGTTAGATGTGGCAACAGAGCCGTTTTGGATAAGGAAGTGTGGGTAGAAGTCATACGCGCAACCTCCAGATCTCGTACATAGGGAATATTCTCACATCGCAGTTCTGCCTCTCTTTTTCCATCTGCCTGTTGAATATCAATGCTCAGGGTGACACTGGAAGCCTGGTGGGCCAGAAGCAGAATAACTTCCATCCATCTTATTCTCTGAGAGACTATATGGTACACACTCCCAACTGAAGTATGCCTGTAATATGTTTTATTACATACAGAACTCAGCTGTTTCAAAAAATTACCTTAAGGAAAAACTCCTGATCCAAGAATCTATACACACACACCTATACACACACACTCACACACATGTGTGTATATAGGACACGTTCGTTCACTGAATAAACGAGCGTCTACAAAAATATTTTAAAAACGAAGATGTGGTTTATACATACCATGGAATACTACTTGGCAATGAGAAAGAATGAAATCCTGCCGTTTGCAACAACAGGGATGGAACTGGAGGGTATCGTGCTAAGTGAAATAAGTCAGTTAGAGAAAGACAAGTATCATATGTTTTCACTCATATACGGAACTTGAGAAACTTAACAAGAAGACCATGGGGGAGGGGAAGGGGAAAAACAGTTTCAAACAGAGAGGGAGGCAATCCCATAAGAGACTCTTAAATGCAGAGAACAAACTGAGGGTTGATGGGCGGGGGAGGGGGAGGTAAAATGGGTGATGGGCATTGAGGAGGGCACTTGTTGGGAGGAGCACTGGTTGTTATACGTAAGCGATGAATCACAGGAATCTACCCCCGAAACCAAGAGCACACTGTATACGCTGTATGTTAGCTAACTTGACGATAATTAAAAAACAAACAAACAAACAAAAAAGGCCGCACGTAAGTCACATGGCGCTGTGTCTCTATTGCTCACCACTGCACACATGGTCCCAAAATGCTGCTTGGCACATAGGATGAACTTAGAGATATTTTTTGGATACATACACCCGTATTTACTTCAGCTGAAGATCCCTCTTCTGTCTCTCCATTCTTTCCCCAGGAGTCCTCATGCCCACAAGTTCTACTGTCTTCTCTGAGACCACACTCTCCATCGTAGCTCTACCCCGAAAACTACTTCTGCATTTTCAACAACAAACTTTTATACCACACTGTCTCCAACTCTACATTGGAAACTCTACACTCAGCATCTCCTCTCTGCTTTCTCAAAAATAAAAATCATTTCTCTCTGTCTGCCTATTTTCTCTAAAGGTATAATTTTCTACCTCCTGTGCTTACAAAATGGGCATCGTATCTGAATTCTCTGCCTCTCTGAAGCCCTCATGAGTAGCCTATCATTAATTCTGTACATTTCTCCTCTCTGGTACCTCCCATTCAAATTCTTTCCTTCTTTCACCCCTGTCAAGGCCACTGTCATGTTTCTGGACTACAAAACTTGGACGTGGACTTTTGCAGTAATGTCTGAAACCTGCCATCAGAGCTGCTCCCCTCAATCCATTTTGCAGATTTACCCTAAAGGGGGTTTTCAAAAATCATCATCATATCTTATTCTGTGACTATTCGATAATCTGCTTTCAATTGTTTAGAGTACACTGTGTAAACTTTTTAGCATAATGTTATTGAGGTCCGGTCACAATAGTCCCTATCTCTCAAAATTAAGTACTCAGATTCCATGAATCTCAGTTGGGGAAAAGGTCAGTGAATATCATCCAATCCAAGTGTCCCTGTGACTTTGAAAATTATTTTTTTAGTGAAGCTTATCAAATGACATTCTTTCTACAACATTTATACTTTTTTTTACAAACATGCTCTTATTACATTTCCCTCCTCTTTAGATATTTATTTATTTATTTTTATTTTTTAGAAAGAGAGACAGAGTACACAAGAGAGAGTGGGGAGGGACCCCATGACTCTGGGATCATAACCTGAGCCCAAATCAAGAGTTGGGTGCTCAACCAACTGAACCAGGTACCCCCATAGCTATTTCAGTGACAGAATGTAGGGGCACTTGCATGGCTCAGTGGTTTAAGCATCAGAGTCTTGGTTTTGGCTTGGGTCATTATCCCAGGATCATGGGATAGAGTCCTGCCTTGGGCTCCAGCTGAGCTTAGAGCCTGCTTGGGATTCTCTCTCTCTCTCTCTCTCTCTCTCTCTCTCTGCACCTCCTTTGCTCTGTCTTTTTTCTAAAATAAAAAATAAAAAAATAAATCAGAGACTATAACTAAACTATTTCCTTTTCTTATTCCCTCCTTTCTATTTCATGCCTGTATTTAGCACTTTCTCCCTACTCTGAACTCTTCAGTTTTTTTTCTGTATGAGACCTTTGAAATGACTCACACATTACATTGTCAATGTCCATTGATTTCTGGTTTAAACTGCTCCCAAGATATGCTTTCCCTCTCCAGATAAACATTTTACTTGTTTATAAATAAATATAGTCAATCCTAATTATTCATAAATACCACATTTGCAAATTTGCTTACTGGCTAAACTTTGAAGCCCCAAATCAATAATTGCAACATATTCATGGTCACTCACGGACAGGCACAGAACAGAGAGAAATTTAAGTTGCTCATGAGGACATTCCAGGCTGAGGTCAAATAAGGTGATATTCTGCCTTCTTGATTCAGCTCTCCTACTGCCAATGTGTCCTCTTTAGTCTATTTAGAGCCACATTTTTCACATTTTTGTGCTTCTTGTTTGAGATTCTGGTGTTAAGATGGCCCCCAAGTGTAGTGCTGAAGTGCCCTTGTGTTCCCAAGTGTAGGAAGGCTGCGATGTGCCTTATGGAAAAATATGTGTTAGATGAGCTTCATGCAGGCATGGATTATACTGCTTTTAGGCATGAGCTCAATGTTAATGTATCTACAATATGTATTAACAATACAATATGTATTAATAATATCTACAATAATGAATCTACAATATGTATCTACAATATGTACTAATAAATAAGCTCGCTTTAAATTGAAATACACATACAACAAGACTATATTATGATGGTTTGATGAAACTATTATGACCAAAAGATCACAGGAACTATATCTGTATTTCCCCTAGGAGCAATGGTTCAGTGTTCACTAATTCAGTGTATGTAGTGATTTTATAGAATGTAACTACTGTAAATAATGAGATTGACGGCTTATGTATGTGTCTGTATATTATATATATACACATATATGTATATGTGTCTCTGTATATATAAATATGCATATACATGTGTGTATAAATATGATATTTATGTGTATAGTTAAATCTTCATCCAGTAGTAAATATAGAAAGTGAATACACACATATGCTCTCATTTAAAGAGACAAAGAAAGAAAAAAGAGGATATAGGAGGGAGAGTGGAAAGAATGGGTGGGAAAGGAGAGAGATGGGAGAAAAAGTTCATGCCTTAGATGTTCCTGCATTGCCATCATGCTCCCTATACTGGGCACTCCCTCCTAGGTGGCATCTAACATGTACAAAAATGATAACAATAGCATCCATAAATCAGTATGAGTGTGAATGATAATAAATGGAATTATGATAGTGACACATTTATTCAACACTCATACTGTGACAGGCTTTGTGGAAGTACAATTTTGTAGATTATTTCCTCGATTCCTAATGGTTTTGGAGAGATTCTGCCATTTTATCCTTATTACAGATAACAAAAAGGAGTTTGGATAACTTAAGGCCCCAAGCGGTCCACAGATAGCTATGGTCAAAAGGAATTTAAATTGCACTCTGACTCCAGTGGCAACTCAACTATTTCCTACCCTAACTGACCACCATCTGTCTCCCTAATTCTAAATTGTTGGAATTTAGCCACCACGAAGGTGGTCACAAGGAAACACTGGATACAGAGCAGAGCTATAAATCTGATCTAAAGCTTGTCTGAGTTATTTTAAGGTCTTGTCACCTTTCAAATAAGATTTTCTTTTTTCTTTTCTTTTCTTTTCTCTTCTTTTTTCTTTCCTTTCCTTTCCTTTCCTTTCATGAATGAAGTCAGGGTTACTCATACAGGAGAATGATTTCCGTTACTGGTCCTCTCAGATGTCTAAGGACAAAGAATAAGTCAAAACCCAGACTCCCATGAAAATGACAAAATTGATTGGGAAGCTTTTTGTTATATCACAGACCCTAGGTTTTGAAGTCAGATATATCTGAGTTCTAATGCAAGTCCAGCCTTTCTTCAGCATTACACAATTGTGGCCAGCTCAGACCAGTTTTCTTGTCTGTAGGGAATTATAATTAATAGAAGCAGTTTTAATAGAGTTTCCTATTGCCTTCATTCATGCTCAGATTGAACTAAATATTCCAAACTGCCAAAATCTTTAAAAGTTTTATAATCACAACAGTGTTTTTTTGGAATATGATAGGAAACAGAAAACAACAACAACAACAACAACAAAGGCTAAGATTTAAAAAAAAATCTCATCAAAAGAGATTGAAGCTTTCAATTCGAGGTGCATAACTGAAGAATGCTAGAAAATATTTGTTCCTCCAAGCAGTTATAGGCAGCTTTGATAAGCCAAATTAAAACAAAAAAAAAATTGCAGCAGCTCAGCAAAACTCCTCCTGTCCCCTTCCCACGTCTTTCACTACAAAATCTGTTACTTAAGAAGCATGTGAAAATCACTCTGAAAAGCCCAGGGCACATTTGTTTCTCTAAACTAACAATAGAAAAATGTAATGGCTCACAATGAAAAGATTTTATAGAAATTTTAGATATTTTACTTTTCAGGAATGAGCAGACGAGAGGGCCTGATATACCCCCAAATAACCTTTGATTTATTATGTTTTCTAATGACTTTGTGAGCTCACCTATATACACTTCCTATAGCTAATGCATCTTAGGAGACCACCCTCCCTGTTCACATAATGTTGGTAGAGCCCAGGGCCACTTACCCACTGTTGATGTCATCAGCCCTGAGACTTTTCCCAAGGATATCACCGTCACTCATGTATCCACCAACGTCAACTTCAGAAGACATGTCCAGGTCACTGCTTGCTTTCTCACTCATGTCCATCTGTGATAGGTTTCCCAGTCGAGACACAGCTGCTCGACGGAGAGGCGTTGTGTACATGAATCTCGAGGGGTCTGTGTGGATAAGTCGGCTGGTACCACTGCGAGGGTAGCCAGCCCCCAGGGAAGGGGCATCTCCAGCCTGAAGTCGAGGACACGCCTGACCCAACCTCCAGGTCATGGGAGTGGGGCGGCTTGTCAAGTTGGGTATGGTCCTTCCGTTCACTTCTGTTGTCACAGTGCTGTCAAATGTTGTCTCCAGGGTGCTGTCAACAAAGCGAAGAAGTCACTAAACTCTGATTCACTTGGGGTCATAGACCGAGAATGCAATACATGAGGACTGGAAAGGCTAGAGTTTCTTAGAAGCATGCCATTTTCAGGTAAGCCAAATGATGCACTCATCGTGAGACGTTATCTCGGCATTCTTATGAGATGCAAGACACCTCTGCAGAGGTCGAAATGTGGGAGGGGCATTCTGAAGTTTTTTTGTTTTACTTTCGTGCATTCAAAAGAAAGGCCATCATCACAGTTCAGATAAAGCAAATTTTTGTTTCACACTTTCAACAAACCCTGAACTGAACCCCTTACAGCTTCTCAGAACGATTCTGGAAGTTGACCAAAATTATTCTTGAAAGTCTCTCTCCCCTCCCCTCCCCGCTGCCAGATGCATTTCAACTGCAATGTCCATGGCACAGGCATGCGAATCTACTTAGTAGTGATGGTGGCAATTTCAGTAGCTAATTCAGTTTGAATGGGGCATTCTATTAAAGAAGAGATGGATAGGAGAAAAAAAGTCCCTGGGTTTGTGCTAAGAAGTCACCAGTTGAATGTCATGTAAAATTTAAGTGAGAAAACAGTTAAGGAAAATTAAATTCTTTATCATTATAAGAAGTTAGTGCTCGGTTGTCATTTGTCTTTATTGGCCCAAAGAAATGTAGAACTGAGAAAAAACAAAAAACAAAAAAAAAAACCTGTGGCTTATCTGGGTCCCACGAAGACTGGACATAGTCTCCTCTAAATTTTGCCTCAAGTCTGCTATGTTTTTAACTGTTCTCATTCTTCTTGTTTCAGGATCTTCACCTAAAAAAGTAACATAATAATAAACTTGTCAGTCAAGTCATTTCCTGGTCTCAGAATAACTGTATACATAGATAAGTAATACAAATTCCTCTCCTTAAAAATAAAATAAAGGTAGGACATTCCAAATGCCTATTATCTGAAAATTATGATTCTCCTTTCTACAAATAAAATGTGAATAGAAACAAATGTGACATTACAAGTAATAAATTGATGATAAGAAGTGATGATAATCCAATAATAATTTATAGATTTGTGACCTTGATCATTGCAAAGTGACAGTGATTAATTCAGCAATACACTGTAGAGTACTGCATGTTACCGAGCTTAATTTAAAAAAACTGAAATTATTGGGATTCTAATTATCTCCATAATTACTTACTTCTAGGTATATTCAGAATAGTAAGATAAACTTACCTGGTAGCAATTATACATTTGGACTCTGGGGAGTAAGATAGAGGCCTTTTCTTTTAGAAGCAATACATTTGTAAGTCTTTTATTTTATTAGACTCATGGATCAAAATTCACAACATCGGATAGCTTTATTCTCAATTCCTTCCCCGCTTTCCACAGGGACTCACAGCATCCACATGTGACATTACAGTTCCAGTAAAGTCCTTGGCATCTCAAGTCAGCATGCGTTTAATAGGCACGAGACAAGCAGCTCTGCCAGTGTGACAAATGCTGGCCTTACACAACCACTACCCATCATTTGGAGGTAGAGGTGCCAGAAAACCAGTTTGATTATGCGACGTAACACCTTCCAGGCCAGTGGCCATTTGAAACTTGTCTATCTGGATAATGAGAAGAACATGGGGAGATGGCAGAGGAGGTACAGTTTCTCTTCTGTTCAGTTTGGGCTCAAAAGGATGTTCTGTGATGGGAAATTTTAACAAGAAGGAAAGATGCAGGAGGACAGGGAGGGAGAGGGGGACACTGATAGAGTAAAAGGAGGACAGGAAGGGAGAGCGGGGCACTGATAGAGTAAAGGGAGGGAAGGTATGAGAAGGAGAGGGGAAGAATAGGAAGGCAAAGGAAGGGGATGGTGGGAAGGAGAAGGGAATGGAAGCAAAGGAAAAAGTGGAGGGAAAGTGAAGGTAGAAAATAGCATATATTAAACTCCAGTAGGAAGACTGCCACTATAGACAAGTCAAGATGCATATCTACAATCTGTTTCAAGAATAGAAGTAGATATTTGACATGTTCATTTTCTTCCTCAGAATTTATGCCAGATTAAAAAAAAAAAAGACACATACGCAACAAATACACCCATTTAACATTTACAGTATAATCATAGAGTTGGTAGGGATTCCAGAGAATGCTTCTTCTTAGCTCAGCCAGTGAGGAAGCTCATCTATGCCTCACATGATCTATGCCTCACACGGGTGACAGCCATGTGCCTCTGCCTGAAACCTCTAAGACTGGAAAGCCTTCCTCTTCAGGAAGAGATGGCTCCTTCTATTAGAAACTTCTAATTGTGAAAACATTTCTGAGGATGAATAATTTGCCTCCCTTTCATTTCCATCCAGAGGTCCTAGTGGCTCTGAAACTGACAGAACAACTTTATACTACCTTCACCATGGGCAGTTAAATACCAGAAGACACAACTGCTGATTCCTCTGTTTTCTTCTTCACCCAAACATTACTACATTGCTCATTATTCCTCCTCCTGGATGGTTGCCAAAACAACCATCATTTTGCTTCCAGTCCGTAAATTTCTACTTTTTAATTTATAAATTATTTGAATGATTAAAATATGTTTAAAAGTAGCATTATTATTTCAAACTTGAAAGTATAAAAATGGTCCTTAAATATACTTTCAAGAGCTAGAAAAATATATTTCGTACCCTCATGCACATGGCATCAACTTTTCCTACACTAACTCAAGTTAACACAATCCTTAACCTTATAAACTAACATCACTTTACGACTCGGAACTGTTAATAACCCTTAAGATTCTAATCATGATACTTCTGGAACTTATTCCCATCCTTCTCATAAATATAACATCATATTTTAGAAATGGCTAGAAAGCCTACCTTTTACTTCAAAATAATCTGGTAAAACCCTGAAGACAAAGAAGGATTTTTTTAAGGAAAATCTTAAAGGGCAGAATATAATTACAGCCAAAGGAAAGTCAGAGGTCAAGAAGAGATTTTACTCAAAGTAGGCAAAAGAAATAGTGAAGAATGGGACAAAATCAGAGAAGCACTAAAGCCAATATCAGAATATAAGATTTCATGCAGTAATATACCTAAGTTTCTAAGTGATAGTAAGAAATGACAAGTCTTCTTTTTTTAAGTTTATTTATTTTTTTTGAGAGAAAGAGAGCATGCACAAGTTGGGGAGGGGAAGAAAGAGAGAGGGGGAGAGAGGGAGAGAGAGAGAGAGAGAGAGAGAGAGAGAGAGAATCCCAAGCGGGCTCTGACTCATGACATGGAGTTCGAACTCCCGAATCGCAACATCATGACTTGAGCCCAAGTCAGAAGTTTAACCGAGTGAGCCACCCAGGCCCCCCAAGAAATGACAAGACTTAAAGGAGGGAGTTGTTGAGATAATCTTTACTGGAAGGAAGAAGGGATGTAGTCATTGACCTTACACGAGGTGGTAGAATATACCTTTACATGTCCCCTGGCCCTGGTCCCCTTCCCTCTGTGAGAACTTCTACACTGGAATCAGGTTGGCTGTCAGCCACTTGTCAACTCATGTAATAACACTGATATCTTAATTTCTTTCAATATCTTTTATTTTTTTAATTTTTTTTAACGTTTATTTATTTTTGAGACAGAGACAGAGCATGAATGGGGGAGGGTCAGAGAGAAGGAGACACAGAATCTGAAACAGGCTGCAGGCTCTGAGCTGTCAGCACAGAGCCTGATGCAGGGCTCGAACTCACGGACCGCGAGATCATGACCCGAGCCGAAGTTGACTGCTTAATCAATTTAGCCACCCAGGCGCCCCTCAATATCTTTTTAATATAAATCATAGAAACACTGTGTTTTCAGACATTCCATTTCACTAAATGTTTTTTCACATCTTCTTCAGCTCCTTTTATATGTTTTATTTTATTTATATACTTTTTAATTTTTTTAAGTTGATTTTGAGAGAGACAGAGACAGTGCAAGTCAGGGAGGGGTAGAGCGAGAGAGAGACAGAGAATCCCAAGCAGGCTCCACTCTGTCAGCTTAGAGCCCAATGTGGGGCTCGAACCCACAAAACCATGAGATCATGACCTGAGCCAAAACCAAGAGTCAGACACTTAACTGAATGGGCCACCCAGGCACCCCAGCTCTTTTAATTAATTAATTAATTTATTTATTTTTTACTTTTTAAAAAAGTTTATTTATTTTTGGAGGAAGGGGCAGAGAGAGAGGAAGAGAGACCCAGCAAGCTCTGCGCTGTCAGCACAGAGCCCAATGTGGGGCTCGAGCCTATGAACGAAGAGGTCACGACTGGAGCCAAAACCAAGAGTCGGACACTTAACCAACTGAGCCACCCAGGCACCCCTCAGCTCATTTTAAATGTCCTTCTTCCAATCCAACAGGCATCTTAGATCTTAAATTTTTCCAATTGAATCCATTTTTGTTTATATAGCTTCTCTCATATTACAAAACCACACCTTCTTCCCTCCTTTGGTTTTATTCATTCATGATATTTGCTCATAGGGTACTGCACTATTCATGACAATCAGACAAATGGATCTTTTCTCCCGGTCCTTATTGAGCAAAACATAATTTTTGCCTCATTCATGTTAAGAAAGATAACAACCAAATCAACATTTATCACAGTAAATGTTCTCAATGACCCATAAAAGGCAAAATACAATTAAATACACCTACAATCCCCTTAAGGATTGCACAAATCTTAAAACATCCTATAAATGTGTATCCAAATGATGTCTAGAGGATTGGGGGAGAGAAAGGAAGTTCAACTGAAAAGGCCAAATGTAAAAGCACAAATAAAGTGAATTATTCAGTAACAACAAAAGTTAGTAGAAAAAACACACGATAAGTTAATTTAGTCTCAAAAGCGTTGTATCCCCTCTCACTTTCATAATCTCTGTTCCACTAAGGCTCAGTTTAGCCCTACTCTTAGCCCCACTTACAAAGGACACTTTATAAGCAATGAGAAAGCAGTTTACAACAATGTTAAAAACTCGAAGATAATCACAGAATATACCACTTGGGAAAATGTGTGTAAGGCCTTACTATCCTGTCTGACACTCAAGAGGCTTCATTCAGGAAAAATAGTGGCTTCTGCATTTTTGCTTAATATGTGGTCCTGCTCTTACATTTTAGGCTTTAATTATATACATTGTAATTAAGACTCTCAGCACTGTCATCTTTTAATAGGAAATCAAATTACATATGAATGAACCTGGTTCACAAAGAATTATATCCTCTACACCAACCACTTTGCAAATGGTATTTAGAGTACAGCTGCCTGATGTATTTTGAGAACCCTAATTTTGTAGATGACCCCAACAATGAGTTGGATGGAAATTTTTCAACTCATCTCAAGCCAGATATTTTGGGCAGAAAATAGCAAAAACATGGCTAGTTATCTTTTAAAATTCCCCTGTAAAGTTATAGCACAGACCTTAGTCTAATCTATTAGGATACACAAGTTTAAAGAGTGGAACTCAAGGAACTCTGTCTAAAAATTCACTTGGAAGAGGCCATTTTGAGTCAGAAGCAGAACCCAGTCAAGCACGTGGTAGAAATCTTGAAATTCCCGTGTGCTCTGGGCTTGGATATATTTACCAACTTAACATGCATCATTATTTAGGAAACTGCATTGGAGTGCTTCATTATCCTGACATGATTATTCATGTCACAACTATTTGAATAAACTCTTCCTTACTTTCTCACTTGCATTTTCGAAAACTGGCATAAGTTGGGGTGGGGGGAAGCCTTAAAAAGAATAACCCCATAAATATAATAAGCAGATGTTTGGTTTAAAAACCTTGGAACATACAGAATTCTATTGAGAGATTGCCCTCTGACAGTAATGCTCCAAGTTATTTATGCACAAAAAGGCGAATGTCATACATACACCCACGCACAGCATGCTATAATTTACCAGAGCAACCAACAAATCCTGCCAGGGGACTGCTCTCTGTTCATATCTTTGAAAATACTTATGTAAGAGGTACTTAGAACAAGACAAACGCTACTATTTTAAAGTCAAAAGATGAATATTATTTGATTCTACAGTTTCAGAAGATCAAAAAAAAATTAAAAAGATCCTTAAGGAATAATACTCCCTCTCTTGCCTTTGTACTGCATAGAGGTCTTTTATGAGAAACAGTTCATCACAGAAATCACACAATGGTGAAGAAGTAAATCTTCTATGTCTAAGCACCTGGTGTATTCAGATTCAGATTCAGGAATCACTATTCCCACAACTGTGGAAACATTACTCTTTTAAAGCCAAACTGACATGAAAAATTGAGCAATATTTGCCTCTGCTGTCTCTCTAGGCTTTCTTCTTCTAAAGCTGGTTCACTAAGATTCCGGAGAGCCTCATAAAACATCTTGTAATAGGAGGGTCTACATACAGAATAACAACACATCTACATTTAGCATCAGTTGTATGAATCAGAAACAAAGAGATCACTGGTCAGGTTTAATTCTTTTACATGTGAGGAGTCCTATAGGGAGGTGTTTTTTGTTTTTGTTTTGTTTTGTTTTTGTAAACGTACATGGTAACCAAATATGACGTAGTCAGTGGTTTAAAACTTATGGATTTTTGAAGAAGGAACTGTGTGATATAAATGTCCTTTGGTAGAGCGCTCAATTTAGACATGACAACTAAAATGTATGCAGTATGGCTATTTAGACAGGCAGCAAAGTGGAAAGCGAAACAACACTGAAGAAATACTTCAGACATCTCCATATCTAGTTAACTAAAGATTATGTCAGAAGTTATCAGTAAGACCTATGTCATCAAAAAGCCCACTTTGTGGGAACAAACAGTTCATGGT
Organism: Panthera uncia; assembly: GCF_023721935.1. Lineage (NCBI taxonomy): Eukaryota > Metazoa > Chordata > Mammalia > Carnivora > Felidae > Panthera > Panthera uncia. Next base: position 98,878,715 of record NC_064809.1, on the reverse strand, counting down.
CATCTACATAGCAGTTTCAATCGTTACAATGTACACGCTCAGGAGAATTTTTTGCCAATCACCACCCCCTCCCCGCAAAAAGTGGTGCGTGAGCAAAGCTGTCAAAAGATACCTCTGCATTTCTGGAAGTGTTCCCAGAATACATGGTACTTAGCACTGAGGCACAAACAAGGACCGTCTATGTGGATGCCACTGAGGCAGTAGAAGAAAACCAACTTTACAACAAATTTACCCAAGAGGCCCTTCATTGTTCATTCCATATTTGTGGCGAGGTCACCTTGAGGGAAGTTAAAAAACTAGGCCCCGTTAATTACTAAGTAAAAAAACATGTTGGAATTTTAAGACGTTACCACTCCTTTATAGATATCTAGAATATCCTAGACATCAGGCCAAGAATGCCCAGGGCAGGTTGCTAATTATTTTCCTCCAATAGACTTTACACCCGGTTCTCACAGCTTAGCTTTACAAAGCCAATAATCACAACAAGTAATTAAAAACATTTTTTTTGAGTAACGACAGTTTAAAAATCCAGTCAGAAGAATGGAAGCTATTTGGCTAATGCAAATGTGCAGCTTCTTCAAATCCCCTCCTCATCTTAGGAACACACCTGACTTACCTAACAAGTCAGTGTAAAGTGCCTGTTCCAGGTCACCCAGCATCGTAAGGATCACGTCTTCATCCAGATGAGCTGTGCCTTCCCGCAGGCAGCTTTCTCCCTCCTCTTCAGCCCAGCTTCTACTGATGCTGCTTTGCCTGGAGGACACGTTCTCATCTTCGGACCTGCTGTCTTCATCACTCTCCCCTTCCAAGCCTTTTCTGGAAGACCAGTCCTCCAAGCCCTCACTGCCCGACTGGCAGGCAGGCAGGAGGTTCCAGGCGCCGGGGCCGCTGGCGTGGTACAGGGACTGCACAGAGCGCGAGAGAAATCTGGACAGCGAGCGCCTCTCTGCATAGTCGGATTCTCTCTGGCTGGCCTTTGCAGCGTTTCCAAACCAGTTGGAAATGCGCACAGTGGGTCTCCTGTCCCCCTCGCTGGTGAGGGCAAGATTGGTCAGAGACTTCTGTTTCTGAAGGCAGGCTCCCTTTCTCCTTACTTCTTTGCTCCGAAACACAGAGAGTTCAGCCGGCCGCTGCATGGCTCTTCTAGGGGCTTCTTCTTTTCAACTGGACTTCACATTGTCTTTTTACACGGAGATGGCAACCGGCGCTTTTTGGTTTTAATTAACACATGCACTTTAGTAAAAGCCCCAGCAGGCTCCAACATTCACATAAGATTCTAGAGCGACAGTACAATCAGTCAGTTGCCCACGATTTAGCTTGCCACATTCTCCCCCTAATCAGCAGTACTTACAAACATTTTGCTGGAGCGTATCTGAAGCAGAAAAGAGTTCACCAAAGACACGGCTCCAGCTGAAAGTAGCAGAGGAAGCCAACTACATTTTCCAGTCTTCATCCAATCACATATCTCAGCAGGACGATGGGTACACATTTCCCTCTACCACCTCTATGTTCTCAAACGCGAGGTAGTGAAGCACCGGCGATCTCGCTCACGTTTGTTTTTTTTTTTTTTTCCTACCTCTCACCAGCCCTTCACTGATCTAGGTCAGCAGCCCTTGACTCTAGATGAGCTGACACAGCGCAGCATGTACAGCCTCCACAGCAGAGCCCCCTAAGAGCAGAAATTAAGCACTGAAGCCCAGTGCTGCACGAGCGTCTGGTGTTTTAGTATTCCACCTGCATTCTCAGATCTATGGCCCTTCCTTGCTGCTGCAGTGGATGCTGCTGGCTGCCATGGCAGCAAACATCCTGCTAAATTAAAACAGAAGCACTGAAGCGGCTGTCCAGCCCAGAATGCCACAGGTTTCAAAGCCAAGCCTGAATGAGATGCTACACTATTCACCCTATGCACATTTAAATCACTCCTGGCCACCCAGCCTCAGACACGGACACACACACACACGCTCGCACACACACATTCTCCGACTCTGGAGAATGACAGACTAATTCTCTATAGCTGCAGGCAGCTGAAGCAGGCAGATCTGCCTTCTGAATGTTGGGATTTGTGCTGTAAAAGCACAAATCAAATTCAAGAGTGTAAAGGACCTAAAAAACGTAGCATGACACTCTCCACTGGCTGGCAGATAATGCTTTAAAGGGAGAGACTTCACCTCATCTCTCAAGGGCTTATTATTCTGAAACTATTTTGTAAAATCCTACCACGACAATAAAAATCAAGATTTCTTTACAGAAAAAATAGCCAAGAAAATAACTCAAGAGGGTTCCCCCCCCCACACACACAATATTTTCACTCAAAGCACAAAATTAAAAGTTGTTGGCCAAGTAAGTAGAATATAATGATGTGACAAAAAATATAAATATGGTTTTTGATACTGAGCATTTTTTCTGGTCTATTCTATTAACCTACTGTAGCATCATCAGCTCTTTATTTTTTGATATTTTAATAAAAACAGAAAACCTACAAGATAAATTTATTGTATTTATCTCACACTGCTTATGTATATATACTACACCAGCACCCTGAAATCTGATTTTAGGAAAACTTTTTTTAAGTTCATTTATTTATTTTGAGAGAGAGAGAGAGAGAGAGAGAGAGAGAGAGATTGAGCACGAGCAAGTAGGGTAGGGGCAGAGACAGAGGGAGAGAGAGAATCCCAAGCAGGCTCTACACTGTCAGCACAGAGCCCGATGTAGGACTCGAACTCACCTTCTGTGAGCTCATGACCTGAGCTGAAACCTAGAGTCAAACCCTTAACCACATGAGTCACCCAGGTGCCCCAGGAAAACTTTTAAAACACTTATTAGGTGTGGTAGGGACCATGTGTACCATTTAGAGCTAAGGAGAAAAGTATTATCAATTTTCTTTCGAGGTTTTCTGCCCATAAACATTCCATATTAAAAGGAGTAAAATGGAGAAATACGTAGAAATAATTGTGCCATTCCAATTGTTACATAAGTCCCTGGCATTTTCTGAACTAATATGATCTAATTACTTCTGAGTCTGTTTCATACCACCTACCTCAACTATGGGAAACACCCCAATTTCTTAACTATAGAAATTAGCACTATAATGCACACTACCTATACCTTTACATATGATAATAATCTACTTTTCAAAGTTAATTAATTCTTCTACCCAGGCTCAAGACAGATCATACATAAATCCTCCGTTTTACACACATATATAAAAGGGAATTTAAATGAAAATCACAATTATTTCCAAAAAATTTTTTTGTAATGAAGCAAACACATAAACTTGTGATTGTGAATACTGATTCTCAATACATCTGTCTTTAAAAATAAATGTTTTGGAACACGTGGGTGGCTCAGTCGGTTAAGCCGCCGACTTCAGCTCAGGTCATGATCTCATGGCTTGAAGGCTCATGAGTTCAAGCCCCGCATCAGGGTCTGTGCTGACCGCTCAGAACCTGGAGCCTGCTTCCGATTCTGTGTCTCCCTCCCTCTGCCCCTCCCCTGTTTGCACTCTCTCTCTCTCTCTCTCTCTTTCTCTCTCTCTCTCAAAAATAAACATTATAAAATTTTTTTATAAAATTTATAAATGTTTTTATAAAATGTGCTTAAATGAGGGTACAAATGTCAAATCACAGAAACTGATGATTATCCTTATAAAAACAATCATTTTACAAAGAGTTTTTTAAAAGATCAAAATGCCGCTCCCCTTTTGATTCCTAAGCAAAACATTTCTTTTTATTTGCAATTACTGTGACCTAGTGAATCACCAGGTTATAAGACTACAGTAAATATACTGATGTTATAATACTTCATTTCATTTGACGTGTATTAATTACACTAAAGCACCCATGTAGTATAAGACTTATGAAAGCCTTCTAGATTCACACACACACAAAAAGGGAATTCTTATGCTTTAGACATCAAAATAATGGAAAGCAATAATTATGTCCTCTTTATACAAAGGAGTTTGTGTACCAGTCAGTTTGGACTAGCTCAAACTTTCATGTTGAGAACTCTTGGAGGGCTCATTAAATTATAGCTTGCAGGGCCCCAGCCCCATCCTTACTCATTCAGCAGGCCTGAAAGGGGCTTGAAAGTCTACATTTATTACATATTTCCAGGTGATGACGATACTGTTGGCTCTGGGACTCCACTTTGTTAACTCCTAGGCTGATACTAGTGGTTTTCAACTGGTTCCCCCCTAGGGGACATTCAGCAACATCAGGAGACATTTTCTGTTGTCACAACTGGGGAGTGTGGTACTTCTGATACCTAGTAGGTAGAGGCCAATGATGTTTTTATACCCCCTACAATGACAGGACGCCCCCTCCCCCCACAATAGAGAATTATGCAGGTTACAATGTCACAAGTGCCAAGGTGGAGAAATTCTGGCTTAGACTAAGTTATGTTAAATTTGCAAGTGCTCTCGAAATTCCAGTGGCTCACAAACCCAAAGATGCATTTTTGCTCACATCAATGTTCACTTTGTTGGCTGCAGCTCTGATTCAGGGACCCTATATACTAGGACCCATGCTAAAAGCACAATACCAGTCTTCAGACATGTTGATCTTATGACAGAGGGAAAAGACATGAGAGATCTTAGCACTGGCTCTTAAAGCTTCTGCTCAGGAACGGCCCATGTCATTTTTCCACTCGCATTTCATTGGTCAAATCAAATCACACGGGCCCTCCTGATTCAGTGGGTCAGGAAGTAAAATCCTCCAGTAGGGGTGAACCCAGGAAGGGGCTGATAAGGAGGAGCTAGTTATTTTGAAGAAATAACCCTAACAGAAAACCCCAAAAGGGTACTTTTGTTTATCTAAAAACATTGTTGTCAACTCATAGCTACAGAAGTTTTTCCCCTGGAACGACATCAGTTTATCAGTTTACCCTGAACAACAATGGGGATCCCACTCATTGCTTCTCTAGAGGCAGCTATACCTGCTTGTTTCGGATGTGCATTCATATATGGGTATAATTATACTTATTTGTATTCACCCTTATAAATGTATGTTACACGAGGTGGAAGAAGCTTCAGTGCATAGGAGATGAATATCCACAATCAGTACTAAAACTCTCTGATTTTGCCAAGACTTAACATAAAGCATAGCTACTGTAATGTTCTAAAAAGGAATGTTTCTCAGTGTTTTAGTAAACATAATTGTAAAGTGACTATTTAAGTAAAAGACCTTAAGTGATTTAAATTACCTGAGCTTGATTTCTTAATTTTTACAAAAATTCAAGAAAAATGCGACTTAAGTGATCATTTACAAAGGTCTTAAATACCAGATATTGACCATTATTCAAGACAAAGTCTGGTAAGTCCGAAAAGAAAACACATGTAACCATTAACTTATCCTTCTGCTTAATTTAAATCCTTACGTCTAAAACGATTTCCTGAATTTGTCAAATTATTTTATTACTTTTTTACATATGGTATGCCAGCTTTGCTAATATTAAGTCAGCCTGGCATCTTTCAATGTTTCTCATTTGAATATAAATTCTAGATAAAGATTAAAAAGGGCATTAAACAAATGTTATACATGTTGGTAAAAAGCCTTATGTGTGTGTGCACACATGCGCATACACACACACACACACACACACACACACACACACACAAAAGGGCAAGTGTGAACCTATATTAAAAAAAAAAAAAAAACAACTAAACTAAAATCTTTCCTGAATGATTCCCGTGGACTAAAAAATAAAGCTCCCTTTATGTTTGGCAGGATCTCTTGGCACTCAATGAATGGGATGGTCTCTGAGGCCAAACTCTTTTTGTCAATGAACGTAAGAATGAAACCCGAGCCAAAACAATAATATCTGAACCATCATTTTGGCTGGACTTACAGTATCAAGGCTGTGGCATGAATCTTAAAGGATAGGCTGGAAGCAAGAAGCTTGTTCACCTGTTGCCACAAATTATTTAATAACATTCCACCTGACTGTAATAATTAATGGGACCACCATTATTAGATTGGGTAAATATCATTAGGTTTTTTCCCTTGAGAAAATGACAAATAATAGGACACTTGAATGATATATGTAAAGACTTCAGAGGGATATAAGGTCTCCAAATTGTAAAAATCTTGAGTTTTCTTCAGTATGCCATTTTATTGTTATTCATTTCTGATACATTTCTTCACACCATAATTTAACTACATTTAACTTCCAGTACCATTTAATCACAAAGACAGTGTTTTATATAGCTTTATGTGAATTACTGTGTAGATCAAAGTGTAAACACCTAAGCTTCCTGACTTAGTGAATGTCTCTAGCAAACCTGCATTTCAGTGTGAACCACTCAAGTTTGCTCCTTAACAGTATCACCAACCTTTATGTGTCATACATCTTGTAGGTCATGCAATAGGGATGTTTTTCACATTGTTTAAGCACAAACGGGGATTTTCCTTTCCCTTGAGGAAGAGTGCAGGGGTGGAAGGAAGGATAGTATCAGGCATGGCTTGTTCACAGAGGCTCAGACATCCCCTACAATGACCTTGAGCTCATTCTCTTCTGTTCTAAGTTCCGTTTTCTCAATGTTTGTTTCACTTGAGGATGAAGGTAACTGCCAGCAGCTACCAGCTTCTTTTGATAGCTTTAGGTCTCGTGGATAAACAGTGTCTCTTTTCTAACAGTGTTAGGGAAAGTTCTGAGATTTATTCTCATTAGTTCTGACTAAACTGAATTGGGTCACATGTCCATTCCTGAAAGAGTTACTGTGGTCAAGGGAAAAGATTGTTTTGATTTGATCTGCTTGGGTCAATTTCACTTGAGCCACTTAGACAGTGATTGATTGATAGTGAAATGGTTTCCCCCACCAAAAAAGAAAAAAAAATATTAAGGGGCTATTATTAGCAGATGGGGTAAGGGAGGCTGGTCAGGCAAAAGTACACCAGGACATCAAGGTGTATTTATTGTGAAGCCAAAGGTTCTTAAGATACAGAGGTCTAACCAGCTTAAGATACTTCCTAAAATACTACATGTAATTTTATATTTCTATTTTTGCATTTATTTTCAGGTTCCCTCAAATTGCATAGGCTTCAAAAATTCACAAAACCTGGATCTTATCCTGCCAAGACTAAATCCATTAGAGTTCTATACCATTAAGTCTACCTCCCTTGGAGAACAGAACAGAATTCTTCCCCAGGGAGGATGCCACACCAACCATTAGCAGTATGAATTCAACAACAGCAATAGCATTGATATTTTTTATTATAGAAAACCAGTGAGTTACCAAGATTTCAATTGAGTGCCCAGTTTTACAATAAGAAACTAATGAAAATAATAAGGTAAGTAGAATTTCATTTTTCAAATTGTTTTTACTGAAGTTATTTCTTCCTGGAATATTATTTTAAGCCCTATATAACTCTTTACAGCTAATTTAGTTGTTCCTAGGCATCTAGTAATTTAATTATTTGTGGTGTTAAAGTTTAATTCTTACTCTTCTATAGGAGGACTCATGTCTTAGTCATGTTTGTCTTCCCAACCTTTGGAAAGACTGGCATGTATATGGAACCAGGTGAAGATTACTGAAAATATGGATGGATGAATGAAACTGTATTTTAGAACAATCCTGTGCATTTATTAAGTATTACAGTCATCTCTCTCTCTCTCACACACACACACACACAAAGGAAACCAAGGAACAATTCAGCTAAATAATGACAGTGCAGGGGCCAAAATTATTTTCTCTACTTCCTAGAACATTTCATTTCCCTTAATTCATTTTGTCATCAAAGGAATATTCTGTGGGCTTGGCAATAATTTCCAGTGATTTTGTGGTCTATGGTTTCTCTAGCAGCCAGAATGTAGTAAGTAGCAACAACAGAAATCAGGAAGAGAAGAAAGAAGGAAAGGAGGGGTCAAGAGAAGTTGTTTTTTCGTTTTTTTGTTTTTCAAAAATTGAAACTGGAGAGATGTCGTATCCTGAGGACTAAAGAGAATGATTTGGTGTAGAGGGAGCTCTTAAGGAGGTAGAAGAGAAAGTAATCCAAGAAAAGGTGGTAAGAATGGGTATAAATGTTGTGTATAGGTAGATGTGATGGCAGGGTTGTATAAAATTCTTTTCTCTCTGCTTTAATTTTTTTTTTCAGTGAAGTCAACATCAAGGTCAACAGTTAGAGGATGGGAGAGTTGGTATGGTAAGTTTGAGAAGAAAAGGCATGAAATTATCATCTAAGAACTTGAGAGGGGTCTTAGATGAAAAAAAACAAAGAGTGAATGGACTGGGGAAATACAGAATGATTGCTCGGCAGCAACAAATACTCATTTGAGGTTGGTGATCATAAATGTAAAGTGAATCACATCCACATGGGACATGTTTTTTTTCTCCAGGTTCATTCACTTCTGGTACGGAACTGGTGGAGAGTTTAATGTAACCAGGTCTGTGATTTCATCAAATGAAGTGAGAGAGGAGGAACAGTAAAGAGTATATGCAAAAGTCAAATTGCATTCAGTTACCACAGGGATTCAGCTGATTAAGGGGGGGAGGGTGGTAAGAAAGAATATGAAGAGTTTGGTGAGGGTCAGTAAAAAGCTGTAGGATCAATGAATTTAGAAATCCTAGCAGAACCAGTGGTAGAGTCATGGAACAAAAGGAAGACCACTGAAAAGCTAGGATTTAATCAGTAAGAATGGGGTGCACAGAAGTGAACTGATAGAGAAGCCGCAGATTCTGATGATGCTCAGCTCAAGGGTGTGCCAGTGAAAATAAGTAGCTCAGGAGGGATTAGAAGACAAGATCATTGGAAGAAAGGCCAGGGGATGCTAATCATTCTCTCATCACTGGTCTACCTGTATACTCTCATCTGTGTTCTTCCGATTATAGTACTCAATTTTTACCCTACTAATCATAAATGAATATCATCTCTTTTCTGGGAAATCCCAAGCTTGCACTGAGATAAATTTTATTATTTTTATTATCATTTTAAACAAATGTTAACAGAAATGACACAATCAGGAAAAGACTCATTTCACCACTTATGCTGTTTTCTTTTATTCCTATCTAAATCACAGACTTGAATCTATTATTCTATAGAAATAATTAATAAAAATGCAAAATAATATTATACCCTGTGATAAATCCATTAAATTATTATATTATGTTAAAGTCTACTTTATATTTCACTTTCAAGTGTTATATTTATTTTTTAATATGTTCATTTACTTTGAGAGAGAGAGTGGGGAAGGCGCACACAGAAAGGGAGAGAGAGAATCCTAAACAGGCTCCACACTCATTGCAGAGCCCCACAGGAGGCTTGACACAGGGCTCAATCTCACGACCTTGAGATCATGACCTGAGCCTAAATCAAGAATTGACGCTCAACCGACTGAGCCACCCAGGTGCCCCCCACTTTCAAGTGTTATATTTAAAAACATCAGAACGTTAAATGGAAATATCAACTAAAAATGTGAAAGAATGATCAAATGATGGACAGAATAAGAAACTGGAGGAAAAATTCACATGTGGATTATTTATTTAAACAGATACTCAGTGATATATTAAATTCAAAGAAACAATGTTCCTTTGTGAAATTCCCATAAAACCTAAAATTCAAACTGTATAAAGGCATTTTGTCCTACATATTTGAGCTCTGGTATTTCATAGGCATACTGATACATAACTGAAGACATTCATGAATAAAGAAATGTGTGAAGTATATGCATCTCCATGCCACACCAGATTTTAAAAATAGTCACAATACAGATATGTATCATCATTCTCATTATGAGACTATCTGGAGCTATGGGAAAGCCAAAACTTCCCCCAAGTACTTGAAAATTCTGTAAATACAATCCCAATAGCTATGTCTTAGCATTACCATATCTACCTCTACCCGGAACTGGCCCATTGCAATCTTCACACAAAACCTCTGATGCCTGATGATACCACTGATGATTCCAAAGGAACCCTCATAATGTTGTGTTGTCAACGGGATCAATATCTCCTGGTGGATATTGCAGGAATGGCTAATGCCTGCCACAGTGTTCAGATCTGCCAAAGAGCTTCTGTCAAACAAGCTCTTTAACCCCCAAATTTGTAATATGTTTATTTTCATGAACTTCAGGACAATATTTTGAATCTTTCAAGCATTAGAGCAATTTTTTTAAAAAATTAAATAGTTCTTTCATTTTTTTTTTCTTCAGAATATATAAAGGCTGACCAGAAACTTATTGGAATAAGAGAATACCTCTACTTCTATGAATTCTTACTCTTAGAATTATAAAAACTGTCCTCAAACTCTCTTTCCCCTTAGTATGTTTTTCTAAAAAATTCTTTAGTTGCTCATTAATACAGACTTTTATATATATTAGTATTAATTAATATATATTATATATATCATATATAATATAATTACACCAAAGGCCTTCCATAAATGCCTACACTCATTTGGGTTCTATAAAAACACACTGGACTAAAGCAGAGAAGCTGGTTTTATATACTTACAAACCTAACAAATTGTATATATGTTTTTTCCTTACATTATTTATATGTAATGAAATATTTCCATAATTAGAATTTTTCCTAAATACACATTTGGAGCCATTGTGTAGGAATGTTCTAAAGAGTAGAGAACTGAAGACAGAACAGGGTGGGATTGGTCATGGTACATTTGTATTGACATCTGATCCTTAACATTTTTTAAAATCTCCAAATATATTCAAGGGCTGTCTTATTAACAATGAAGCTTCCCCAGGTTTTCTATGATTATATTGAACTTGACTGAGGGCAACAATGACTTGAAGACCTCAGCCTCTAAAAGCCCTACCATTCTTCACAAAATTCTTCACAGAACAACAAAGAGATCACCCTGAGCAAAGTAGACAAATATCTAAGAATCTCTGATGCATAAGATGCACACAGTCCATTTATGCTTAAGAAAAAACAGTACGGCACAGATATGACTTTTATTAAAAAGACTTATGGAGAGATTGCAAAAATTCTGAGGTCTGTCCTACCCATCAGTCAGGTCACTTACCAGATATCTCCTCTAGGCACTGCTTAGCAGTTTTATTATATGATACATCCATCTTAGTAGGACTGGTACAGGAGTCAGCAGATGGTAAAGAGGTGCCTTCGTTTTCTGAATGTGATCTGAAATTAACCAAAAAGACAGAAACAAATAGCAATTGCTGTCATCAGTGACTCAAAATTCCCTAGTACAAGCAGAAGTCAACATTTCTATTGTTGTAGTACAAGCAGAAGTCAAGTTTTCTATTAAGGTAAATAAGCACTTCCTTATGACGACGACATTCTTAAACTATCTGTAAGAGAAAATCCTTATTTTCATATACAACCCAAGTACGAGTGAGCTATTAAATCATATTTCTTAGCCTTTTCTACATTTGAAAGCCTGTAATTACCAATAGTTACATTTGGGGGGAAGCACAAAACTTGAAAAGATCCAACTTTTTCTGCAGTTTTAGATAAAGTCTGGCTAAATTGCATTCTTGTGAGAATAACTAATAAAAATACTGAAAGCATCCCTATAGTTTTTTTTTTCATGAAAATTCTAGAAATATATCCTAAAACAGAAAGTGTAAGTAAAAAATTAATGTTGAATTTGTTCTGAGCCGTAAACATCGCTATAATGTCTCAATTTCAGAAAAGCCAGTCAATCAGAACCAAATTCTCATTATTAAAATTTCATCTACCTTATGTTTTATATTTGTGTGTGTATATGTGCACGGCTATGTATTTGTGTGTGTGATTAACATGTAGAGAGTAGGTCTCATCAGATAAAAGTACACAACAGATGGACTGCATATATTTTGATATTCTAATCTTCATGCATTACTTCTTTTATGCACAAGCAAATGTTTTAAGAGGCATGATCTTTCCTGATGCAGCTTCAAAATCCACATATATTTGATCCAAACCACCACATCTTAAAAAAAACAAAAACTAGAGGATGAACTAAGATACAGGAGGAGGCAACCTTGAAGTCCCATTTGTATTACTGGGTTTGGATCATGGTGAGTGACCACTAAATATTTCTCACTTTTAAAAACTATACAGAATATTCCAAATATGTGAAAGAGGAATTCAGTATGCTTTTTTTTTGAATCAATTTCTTTAAAATTTATTTATTTATGTATGTATTATTTATTTATTTTTGAGAGAGAGAATGTGCATCTATGCAAGCAGGGGGGAGGGGCGCAGCCAGAGGGAAACAGAGAATCCCAAACCAACTCTGCAGTGTCAACACACAGCCTGATTCAGGGCTGCAACTTAAAAACAGTGAGATTATGACCTGAGCCGAAAAAAAAAAAAAAAAAAAGTCAGACGCTTAACCATGTGAGCTACCCAGGTACCCCTGAATCAAAGTTTAATTAATATGTTACATTTATTCTAAGTCCTCGTGTTGTTTGAGAGAAAATAAAGTGTAATCACTGATATCCACAATACGTTATATGAAATGACATATCCAGAAACTCTGAAAAGCTCGTTAGGATTTTAAGAAATCGTGGAAAACATTATGCTATATTTATGGACGAATGTGTATATAAAGGAATTAATATACAAAAGAAAAAGCTAAGTGAGAATTCATATAAATGGCCTCTGTTGATTTCTAGCAGACTGTCCTTATTTTATTCTAACTTGAAAATGAATATAAAAAGCATGGCAAAATTAAGAAAGAGGATATACTGTTCAAGTGAAAGGACATAACATAAAGGCCAGTAAAGACCTCAATGTTGCTAAAATCAACGCCTTTTAGTCTTTACCTTCCTTGATGTCTTGGCAGCATTTAGAACAGCAGACCATCATTCCTTTCATGAAGTCATCCTACTCTGGCTTCTATGACAAAAACTTTCCAGTTTGTTCCCCATTCTCTCTGGATGCCACTTTCCCCTCTTTTGCTCTCTTTTACCCAATCATTAAATGTGGTTCTGGGTAGTGAAAAGAAGGGGATACAGAGGGCAAAACTGTGGGTTCCTCAAAGCAGGATCTTAAGCTTTTTCCAGTTTTCATTGTAGTCTCTTTAGATGATCTCAAGCACATTCACTATATTCATGATTACCTAGCCACACATGAATTCCATATTCTAGCTCTAACCCAGCACTTTCCACTGAATTCCAGATGTATAGCACAGCTATTTAATTGACATAACTTCTTAATTGTCACAAAGATATCTCAAATCTATCATGTACAGAATTAAACTTGTAATCTTTTGTTGTAATCTAAACTTGTAATGTTCCTTGTTCATGGTATCCTGGATGAAACCTTTAGGGAAACTATAAGGTGGCTTTGTGTGGTCTGATCTCTGTCTGCCTCTCCAGTACCATCTTGCATGTGAGTCTTCTTATCTCTCGTCTCTGTGGTCACACGAATTTTCTACCCACTTCTCATAGCCCCCTGCCTCAACTGGGCTTTTACACTCCATTACTTTCCTTCTCTCTTCATCCAATTAAGTCTCTCCCTTCAGTTCAAGTAACTCTTAAAGAACCATCTCTAATTTTCAGGTAAAGTACCAAATTGTAAGTACTTATCTACTCTCTGTATCTATCTTGACAGTACTTCATACACTTCCAATGCAAAATCTAATTATTTGATCAATGTTTATCTCCCAAACTAGACTCCACTGCCCACGTTTAAGCTCGCCGTTGTACCCCAATGCCTAGCCTTGGTCTCACAATGTATTGCACTGAGAAAATATTAGATAAATAAATGAATAAATCTTATTAGCCATCATCATAAAATAGTATTAGAGTACAGCATATGGAGGGAAGCATGGTATAACGGTATATGCAATGTAAAACTTGGGTCTCTAACTAGTTATTAACTCATGTGACCTTGCTAAGTTACTTAGCCTCCCTAAACCTCAGTTTGCTCATGTATGAAAGAAAAATATGTGCCTTCCAAAGTAATTTGAACTCAAGTGTTATTATTACTAATAATAGTAGTTCACTTCTTTTCTTCTCTGGCCTCCAGGTTCTCCTATATCCCCTGTCTTTTGATAGCCCCACCTTCCTCAATGCTAAAGCCCACTACAGTCGGTTCTTCTACTTGGGCTTATTTCTTGTGGGCCACTGCACCTCCCTGACCTGTTCCTTAGCCTGCTGTCCCTGAATGAAGGGTTAAAATCCGCTGAAGTTTTCTAAGGATATTTATTACTTGCTGAAGAGGTTTAAATGGAGAGTATGTGGTGAGATTGGAGACCCCAGGGAAACTTTACTGGCTGTCTGCCAAGAAGCCTCAGAAAGGCAGGGTGACTTGGTGAACTGGCTGTGAGCCAGGATTGGCCTACAGTCCTGCAGACTCAGTATTCATAGACTGATCTCTCAGAAGCTGAGTCACATTAAGTAGTTCACTTTGATGGCTGGCTATAGTCCAACGCCAATTGGTTCTTACGAGAACAAGATCAGTAGCTGTTACCGGAGCCTGAATGCATGTGCTCATGCTAGTTACAAAGGTTCTAGAAAAATCTGTATCAAGTAAAAATGTATTTTGAATGTGTCTTGAGAGTAGAAATTCTGCTTTGCTCTGAATAAACAGATCTTAAAAAGTTGCTCAGGAGCTGACGGTAGCTATCTTCCTCAGCGTATGAGACTTGGTACTCAATTCCATCAGCTGTCTTCAGGCCCTATTATCTGAGGCTCTTATAAAAAGTATGCACACTACTAGGGGCACCTGGGTGGCTCAGTCAGTTGAGGGTCTGACTCTTGATTTTCGCTCAGGTCATGATCTCACAGTTCATGGAATTGAGCCCCATGCCAGGCTCTGTGCTGACAGTGAGGAGCCTGGCTGGGATTTTCTCTCTCCCTCCTTCTATGCCTTCCCTGCTCACATGTGCTTGCTTTCTCTCAAAAATAAATAAATAAATAAATATACACATATTTTTAAGTACGCACACTTCTGACAGCTCAGTGATCTATTAGAACATTTCATTTTATTTTGGTTTTTAAAAATCTGTCAGTGTGTATTTCTGGCTGATTCCCGCTTTATTATCTTTTTTATTTTAATTTACAGGAGGTGATTTTTTTTAATCCTATTTATTTTTGAGAGAGAGTGAGAGACATGGTGTGAGCAGGGGAGGAACAGAGAGAGAGGGAGACACAGAATCTGAAGTAGGCTCCAGACTCTGAGCTATCAGCACAGAGCCCAATGAGGGGCTCAAATTCACGAACCATGAGATCATGACCTGAGCCAAAGTCGGACATTTAACCGACTGGGCCACCCAGGCGCCCTGACAGGATACAATCTTATTTACCTTATTTTCAAGTTCTTTGGTGTATTTTCCAAGGTATTACCTATATTATGAACAATAGGGAAGCAGATTGATCAAGGAAAGGAACATGGAAAGGGTTAAATTTTAAATAATTTATAAAAAGGACCTACAAGACATCTCGTTTCATATGTGCATGTAAATGGATCCAGGTCTCTGGTCTACATATGTCACAAACCATCCATTTCTCCAGATTTCCACTCATTGTATTTTAGAGTGGATTCAAATTTTAACTCTAGTCTCCAGAGGGGCAATCACTTCTAACTGGTAAAGATTTAACTTTTATACAAATGATCAAAGAAGTTCAGTTAAATCTCTGAAGACTCCCAACATGTCCTCTCTTTTTGTGCATGTTTCACTCTGATAAAATAAAAGGGTTTGGGGTGATTCATGAAACAATTTATGAAGACTTCAGAATCAATAGTGTTCTCCAATCAAAGGGTTCATTTTGACAGACACAGTGAATAATGCAGTGGCATCATTCACTGTTCCTACATAAACTGATACTACATTTTCCTCATTCTGATTGGAAAAAGGAAAAAAAAATAAGTGTCATGATGTTCCTGTAAAATATTTAAAAGACCTGAATTGTGCAGACTAATTACTGTGTATTTACAACATGGTCAACACGTTGCAAGTACCTACTGAAACTGTCAAATATAGCATTGCAAAAACGCCATATTTAGAGTGTTAACAAGCCAGGCTCTCAGGGTTAGTATCTCTTACCAAGCGTGGTAGCGGTGAAAAGTGTAGAGTTCACTGATGATTAACACGAAAGCCATTTCCTGTTTCTGTGCACTTACCATGTGCCAAATACTATGCCTGGTATTTTACTGATGGCATTTCACTTAAATGTCCCAACAATCCTATTGTTATGGAATGAATGTCTGTTTCCTACCCCAAATCCTTACCTTGAAAACTAATCTCCAATATGATGGTATTAGGAGGTGGAGGCTTTTTGGGCTGATTAGGTGTTGAGAGTGGAACGTTCATGCCTGGGATTAGTGTTGTTTTAAAAGACACCCCAGAGAACTCCCTCACCCCTTCTGTCATGAGAGGGCAGAGTGAGAAAATGGTCATGTGTGAACCAAGAAGCAGGCTCTCACCAGACTTGGAAATTCCAGCACTTTGATTTTAGACTTCCCCACTTCCAGAACCATGAGAAATAACTGTCTGCTGTTTAAGCCATCAGGTCTATTTTTGTGACAGTAGCCTAAACAGATTAAGACACCTATAATATAGGCGCTGTAGATAGATTCAGGCTTCTAGAGGTTTAATAATTTGCCTTATATAACAAGCTGGTAGATAGTTATCCCATATGTGACCCTGGCTACCTCTAAACACTGTTCTATTAACCACTACCCTCCAGTTTAACACCATTCAAATGCCTCTGGACACTATTTTAGTACACTTGAGGTCTCCTTAGCTGACAGATACTTCATTCACTAAGTGAATAACACACAGTATTTGAAAATGACAATAGCTACTGATCTACCTTAAATATTATTCTTTACTCTTTACTACCTTAAATTTGTACTCTTACAAAAAAGAAGCTATTATATATACCACTCAAAGGACTTCAGCAGTAAGTCCTAGATACTATCAATTGGAAATTTCAAATATCATAAATATGAGTGTTTGCTCATTAATTTATATTAAAATATATCCTCCCCTGGATTCATCTTAATATGGATATAGTCACACAGGTAAGCACAAATACAGCTGGGTTGAGACAGCAACATTAATAGTCTAATAGTTTGATTTATAAATCAAACAAAGGCAAAGAAAAGTAAATATCTTTCTAAAACCACCATGGTTTTGCTCTCTTCTTTCCTTCCTGTTGGGAAGGCAGACAGGTGACACCTAGGGCCAAGGACAGAAATGAGTCAGGAGGAAGAGTACTAAGTGTGGATGGGAAATTTGTTATTTCAGGATGGGTTGAGCAAATAAGAAGATATATGGAGAATAATGTGAGCCAAGTTTCTCAGCTAACAAAAGGAAATACAAGTATGGAAAGGAAATATGTATGTATGTGTGTGTGTATATACATATACATAAATCATGTATTATGTATATGCATACATATCTATATATTGTCCTTAATTTATGAAGAGGTTACATTCCTATAAACCCGTTGTAAGTTGAAAATATTGTAAGTTGAAAAGGAATCTAATATACCTAACTGACCTACCATCATAGCTTAGCCTAGTCTACTTTAAATGTGTTCAAAACACGTGCATTAACCTACGGTTGGGCAAAACCATCTCATACAAAGCCTATTTTACAATAAAGTGCTGAATACCTCATGTAATTTATTGCATACTGTACTTAAAATGAAAAGCAGAGTGGTCGTATGGAGACACAACGGTTGTCAATGCATTGGTTGCTGACTCTTGTGATTGCCGGCTGACTGAGCTGAGGCTCCGCCTGCTGATGGGCATCACGAGACAGGACAGTGCTGCATATCACTAGCCCCGGCAAAAACCAAATTCAAAAGTATGGTTTCTGCTCAGTGTGTATTTGCTTTCACTCCATTTTAAGTGGAGGACTGTCTGTGTGTATATATATCATAGAGAGCTCACAGACACTGAGATAAATAATGATATAAGTGTGTGTGTGTGTGTGTGTGTGTGTGTGTGTGTGTGTGTATGTCTGTGTGTTTGCATGTGTGTGTTACCTACATACATTTTACCATTTAGGAAACCAGGGAGCAGTGAGATCTTGGTTTCTAAATATCACTCTCTACAAAAAGAAATCAAGACTCCTTAGTAAAAGCTGCAGCCAAGAGATAGGGGGAGTACAAGATGAGCCTGAACACCTGGAGCTGAAAAGAAATAAAGTTCTCAAAGAATAACGGGGCAGAAGCCAGCTTGAAGGGGATCCCAGTAGTGAAACCTGAGAAAATTTAAGCATTAAAACAGTCATACCAATGGGTTAAAATCCACTGAATACAATGGGAATCCATTAATCCATACAATTTGAAGAGAGGGGAAGAGGGGGAGGGAGAAGGAAAAGGCAGAGGAGAAGGGGCATCTCTTAATAAAGAAACCCAAGGCAGAAATGTGGAAGGAATGATAGGATTAGAAGTCATTTGACCTCCACTCAACTAAAATATTAATTTATGGAAAAAAATCTCAATGGATGCTGAATCCTAGAGGCAAAAGAAGATCCAGGAACAGAATTTTTACAAAGAGTCTCAAGATACCTTTCCACAAAAATACTCATTGAATACAAACGGGGAAAACTCTAGAGTGAAAAACTATGGCAAAATTATCTTAATCGAGGGATTAAATTTCACATCACCAAAATGGGAAGTATCAGTGTTGTTGCTATCTTAAAGGATGCGATGGGAAGAACACAGCATCACTTCTGTGGCATTCTGAATAAAAATACATAATACACATTTAGTGATGAGCAAATATCAGACAAGCCCAAATTAAGAAACAGTCTACAAATGCTTATTTTCACCACATCAGCGTCATGCAAGTCAAGCAAAGATCAAAGAACTGCTCCAGATTGAGGGAAAATAGGCAGAAATGCCAACTTGGTACAACAGTCATCCTGAATTGGTCAAAGGGGATCTCTGGGACAATCAGTGAAACTTGAAGAAGTCTCTGGCTGCCGTGAGTGAAGTATGTATGGGAGTTCTTTGTACTATTCTTGCAAATTTTCTGTAAGCTTAACATTTTTCCAAGAGCAAATAAAATATAGAAAGAAGAAACAGCAGTGGTTTGATTGGGCAATCTGGCAGCAAACCTCGTAAGCCAACTACAGAAGGTATTTGATGAAGCTTCTCCGCTGAGAGAATGCCAGCTCCTAGCACTATCCCACACAACAGGCCCTCTTCTAGTGGTGTCTTTATATTCCATCTTAAAAATACTGCTGTGCGAAGGAGTTTAAACTGCTACCCGATGCACATATATATCTCAAACCTAGCAAAAGACAAGCTCTCAAGGCTGGCATTCAATAAACTGCACTTTGTACTGATGACCAATTACGCCCAGTTCACATAAAACCACAATTGCAGCATAATCTGTAATAGTAGCTGCAGGGCTTAGAAAAGCTTTTTCTGCATGATGGTTATCTGCTCTCCATTTCAATCTTGGTATACTCACAGCTCCTCCCACTCAGTTTACTGGTTCAACAAATTAGCCAAACTTAAAACCATGTGTGTAAGCATTTTCAAGATTAATGTTTTGCATTCTTTACCTTTCCGAACGTAGTATATTCAAGTGTCAGTTTTTCTTGTCACTTCCTAGGCAAATCTGAACTCTCACAAAAACTGGCTGCAACAAAAATGTCTCCTGAGAACCCATGATGCTGTTGTATAAAATACATTTTGTGAAGGAAAAAAAACAAAACCTCTGCATTCAGACTTTACTGACCTAATTTTACAATTCAAGTGTGTATAGAGGGTCTCCTCCTATATTTAATTCATAGGTTTAAGATGCATGATGGTTTTCTTCTCTGTATAACAGTGTCTTGCCTTATCTATGTGTTGGGTTCTTTCTGCGTGTGTGCGTGCGTGTGTGTGTGCACAAATGTGGATGCAAGTGCAAACGACCCCCACTCCTGATTCTACTCCCTTTGCATTAAGATGTTTGCTTTATATCCAATGCACTGTTTTCCTGGCATTTACTACAAGTGGTCAGAAAATAAGGAAAAGAAGGTGGACCTTAAAATAGCAAGTTAAGAATCTGGTTACTAGCTCTTTTGAAAATTATTGGAGGCTGCTAAAAAGACTGAGGTTTGGGAAAAATGTACAGGTCTCTCTTTTCTCTTTAATTGACTATTTACTTCACTATTTGACTTAATATGTCTTTACCATCATGAGGAATTATAGCTCTAAAGTGATGAATACACAAGCTATGTAAGAAAAATGACATGTGGGTAGAGGGGAGGCATTTTTTTAAAATAGAGCAAAGGTAGTAACTTTTGAACTCCAGGTGAGGAAAACAAGTTTGAAGAAGACAGCATAGGGTCAAACCAAGAAAGAATACCAAGAAAGAACAAGAAGAATGAAAAGCTTCTTTTCTGAACGACGCTCTTCTTTCTCCTTCCTTTCCTCCTGTAATTGGGACCTCTAATTCAAATCTTAACAAAGCTACCTCTGAAAGTCAGGAAATTTCTCCCTCATATAGCCATTGAGCATTTTAACCTATGCTGTTGTCTTCCATTAACAATCTAACTTACACAGTGAAGACACAGCAATTTTCATAATCATGCTTCACACACTTGTGCTCTCTCTCTCTCTTGCACACACACACACACACACACACGCACACACACGCACACACACACACAAGTCTAAGGGCCTGATATTCAGTAATTTCTGTTACAATTAGGCTCCAATCAACCTTCAGTTTCCAGGAAATCTATTTTACTTGCTGACTGCCCTACACATCTGGTATTCATCCTGTTTATATGGTTCCTTCAGTCTTGCAATTCCTTCCTTGTCCCCCTCATTTCAGCATGCCTAAATCCCACTTATCTTTCAGAACCCAGTTCAAGTGCCACTTTCTCTGATTCCGACACCTAGCAGTAATTTTCCATGTTTTGAAGTCTCAATGTACCAAATCCGGTTCGCTGTTGGAGAGCTTTAGACATCTCGCTTCATTTTGTAGTGATCTTTGAGTCAGTCTCTTGCCTACTATACTGTGGATAACAGAAAGAAAATGACATTTGGGATGTGTCATGTTTCACTCTATCCTCATGTTTTATACATAATAGATTTTAGTAGGGAGTTACTGGAAGAAGAACAAAATAAGTGAATGAATGTCCTGAAGAGAAGAAATTTCATTCTTTAAATATTTTAAAGCTGTTTATATTTCAGGTTAAACCATCTAGCTCATTTATAGGAGGTAAGAGATTTCAGAAGTTTCTCTGTTTCATTATACATTGCTGCTAATTGTACTATTCATCTATAGCAGGTGAGTCTAAACCATGTTGATGGTGTTTCATTCAACAATTTCACATGGTGCCCATGGTAGGTAGGTTCTGTTCTGGGCATTACACTACTAAATAAAAAATATAAGAGCTGGTGTCAATGAGCTTGTTATTTATAGCTGGAAGTGGCTGACTTTCTTTTTTTTGAGAGAGGGAGCAAGTGAGCGAGGGGCAGAGAGGGAGAAAAAGGGAAGGGGGGCTCACCTGAAGCAGGGCTCTTGCTCATTGGAAGTGGGGCTCGAGCTCACCCCATGCAGGACTCGAACTCACAAACCGTGACCTGAGCCGAAGTCAGATGTTTAACCGAATGAGCCAACCAGGTGCCATGAAATCATACTTATTAATAAGTTATCAAAATAATAGCAGGGGTGCCTGGGTGGCTGAGTTGGTTAAGCGTCCAACTCTTGTTTTCGGTCAGGTCATGATCTCAGTGTTCATGAGATCGAGCCCCACATTGGGCTCTGTGCTGACAGTATGGAGCCTGCTTGGGATTATCTCTCTCCCTCTCCCTCCCCCTCTCCCCTGCTTGAGCGCTCTCTCTCTCTTTCACTCTCTCTCACTCTCTCTCAAAATAAATATTTAAAAAATAATAGCAGATAATAATAAACTTTATGAATAAAATATAAGAAGATGATGTCATAGAATTCTGGCAAAAGGCATACTGAATGTTTCTTTGGATTAGATGGCTGGAGATAGCTTGTGTGAAGAGGTAGCATGTAAGCAGAGATCTGATGAGAAGTAGCCTGCTTTGCTCTGGAAGAGGATTGTCACAGGTAGAGAGATCATCTATGACAAAGGCACCAAAGCAGAATAGGTTAGTTTGTTGAGAAACAGAACGAAGGCAGGGGTTTAGTGCCCTACAGGAGAAATGGTATGACTGTGGCCTGTGGGTTAGATAGAGGGTCAGATTATGTAGGGACTTGTAGGTCTTGGCAAGGTGTCTGGGTTTCATTGTTTTCAAGTGTAGTGAAAATCCAATAGATTGTCTCGTAAATTGGAATGACATATATAATGTACACTTTTAGGAGGTTAGAGCCCCTGCTGTGTGAAGAATTCTGTTGGAAAGGGCCAGAAGTGGAATCTGGAAGACTCACTGGAAACTAGGTAAGTACTGATGGTGACATGACTTGGACCAGGAGAGGGGGGTGGAAATGGAAAGAAATGCCTGATTGAGGGTATGTTTTGGGGGGGAAGAGCCAATAGGACTAACTGAAAATAAGATGTGCAGGGAGAGAGTGATTGAAAATCAAGAGTAAGATATGGATTCTTTCCAAATTTTCTTCTGAATTTTCCACTCAATAATCCTACATCCCAAATCTCTACTCTCTTCTACATTATTTCTTGTATATACTTCCATAACAGCAATGATTTTTAATTTTTATTATATTTTATCATTATGTCCAATAGAGTGAACTCCCTGAGGGCAAGGCAACGTCTTTTTTTTTAATATATATATGTAATTTATCGTCAAATTGGTTTCCATACAACACCCAGTGCTCATTCCAACAGGTGCCCTCCTCAATGTCCATCACACACTTTCCCCTCTCCCCCACCCCCATCAACCCTCAGTTTGTTCTCAATATTTATGAGTTTCTTATGGTTTGCCTCCTTCCCTCACTGGAACTCAAAGTCTTTAAAAAAAAAAATCTTTGTAGTTCTTAATACATAGTATTTGCAAAATGAATGATGAGTACATAAATGAAAACGTATTTGGTGTTTTCCCTTTACCTAAACAATGGCAACCTGTCATTCTACCACTTATTATTTTTCGTTACATTTATTTATTTTTTGAGAGAGAGAGAAAGAGAGAGAGCAAGGGAGGGGCAGAGAGAGGGGAGACAGAAGATCTGAAGTGGGCTCTGTGCTGACAGCAGAGAGCCTGATGCAGGGCTTGAACTCACTCACCATGAGATCATGACCTGAGCCAAAGGTGGAGGTTTAACCGACTGAGCCACCCAGGCACCCATATTTCTTTTCTTTTCTTTTCTTTTCTTTTCTTTTCTTTTCTTTCTTCCTTCCTTCTTTACTTCCTTCTTTCCTTTCTTTCTTTCTTTTTTTATAGAGAGAGAGAGCACATGAGCGGTAGAGGGAGAGAGAGAATCTTAAGCAAAGTCCACACCCAGCACAAAGCCTGATGTGGGAATCGATGTCACAACCCTGAGATCATGACCTGAGCCAAAATCAGGAGTGGGATGCTTAACTGACTGAGCTACCCAGGCGCCTCATCATTCTACCAAATCTTAAATATCTCTGGTAGCCACCTTAATACAATGGCAGTCTATTCCATTCAAATAGGTTTAAATATTGGGAACTTTTTATTTTAAATTAAAACATTCTTTCTTAAAATTTTCCACTTTTGATTTCAGCTATATCCACTCATTAAATGGATAAAGATATACTAACTTAAAAAGTACTTTTATCACACTATAGAGATAAATGAGTCACAAAAACTTAATTTAGAACATGCTTGCATTGTATAGGAAGTAGGACTAATATGAAATCCATTAACTTCCAGAACTCAACATTATATTTATAGAACTCTGACATTCAATTTGTAACAGAGTATTATGAAGCATATATTAGAGTTCCAGAAGTAATAATTAATAACCTAGCATGACCTAGAATCAGGGTGAAGAAAGGAGAAAAACATCACCCTCAGCCATAAATCTTCCCATTTTATAGAAGTTATTAAATTATCTTTAAATATCAAAACTATATACACTATACACATACACACACACACAACTTGAAAGCAATTTGGCATTTCCTATCATAAATGGGTTCTGAAAAGAATTCTGCAACCTATGATAGACATTTTTCTGGCCAGAATCTTTCCAATAACTATTTCTTGCAGGAAGAACTGGTGAACAACGAAGGGGATACTACAGGTCCAAGCACATTTGAGTTCAAAGGCAAACCCCTACCAGCCCTGTGACTTTAAGTGGCAACTACTATTCTGATTGGAAATCTCCGATTCTTCATCTTTGTGAAATGGAGATAACATTTTTCCTCATTTGTTGATGATAAAGTTTAAATGAGAAAATGAACATAAATCTTGTGAAATACAGACTTGTACTAAGTACTCAAGAACATTATAAAATAGTCAATTATGCCTGTTATCAAATAATTGGCAATCCAGAAAAGTCTGTCAGGCATTTTGCAGGAAGAATTCTTACATGGGGTTGGAACGACAGAGTCAAAAGAAAATCAAGGGTTACCTAATCCAAACAACATGATTCTGTAATATAAATATCTTTCACTGACAGTTAAAAAGCTTAAGTATTGATTAATCTACCTTGAGGGGATTTACATTATCATTTACAAAATTATTCTGAATTTATAAGAGACTTCCAGCAACTATTGCCTCATACGCAGACTATGACGTGAAATTTTCTAATCAGACGGTTTTATTTTCAACTACCTTATATTATTCATAATAATACCACTAATTGGTGATGTTTATAAGCCATTTACTCTGAATCTGGATCTGTGCTAAAATCTTTACATGAGGTTGCCTTATTTCATCTTTAAAACACCCCAAGTGGACATTCTTACCCACCATACTTCACAGGATTATACACTGAAATTTGGGGAAGACTGTTCACTATGTGGCGGGAACTATCCTAAGCCTTGTATAAATATCAACTCATTTCATCTTCAAAATAGCCTTGGGAGGCAGCTTCTCTTATTATCAGCCCCATTTTACAGATTAGGAAATCAAGGCTCAGAGTCTTTAAATACATTGCCCAATGTCACATGGCTAACAAAGGACATTGTCAAGATTTCAACCCAGCCAACTTGGCTCCTGGGGTCATCTACTCACCAACACAAGATGTTGTTTCCGAACAGTGGTAGAACAGGCAGAATTCACAGCCCATAGTCTTAGCTACTTGGCTGTATTACCTCAGTTTTATCATCTCCATTTTAAAAGGGGCAAACAGAAACTAAGAGGTAGGAGAATGTGGCAAGGTCACACAACTGATCCATACCACAACCCCAGGCTGTGCTGCTTCCTCTTTTTAATAGTGAGAGTTGCATTTTTCAAATGGAAACCACCAAATTTGTGTCCACTGGACACTTTATGATAAACAAACAAAAAAACCCAAAAAAAGCCTGTTGCCACTCCTAAAAACATGCTTGCTAACCTGGCAGGCACAATCTTTCTGCTTAGATTTACTCTTTCCTGTGAAATTCATTTGTGGTGATTTGAGATGACTGATGCTTCTACAGAATATATTTGAGATGCACATGTGTGCTGAGTGTGACATACTTAACACTTGATAATTTTTCTCACATATGTGAAATGTGGATTATGATTTTGACATCTTCAATTCTCATTTGTCACACAGGGACTCTGGAGTTAGAGCTGAGTCCCATCTGATCCAAATACAAAGGTTTTAAATGAATTACTGCTCCTAAAGGCAGAAAAGCAGACTTGAAAAAGAAGCTGAGATATAGTAATTTTAAATTTGCTTCGCCGAGTATATAAAGCACCAGAAAAGCACTCAGGTTTTTCACTGAAGGAAAACAAACCCTCATAATTACTTTCTTTACATAAAAAAACCCATACATTTAATAAATTTAATACATTATTAAGCTATATAATATTGACCCTCACTTAAGTATAGCAGGTACTGCCTCCTATTCAGAAAACGTCTTTCCTGTTATTGAACTGCCAACTTGCCAAAAGGGCAGACGTTATCCCTCCCTAAGCATCTCCTGGCAGAAAAGACCATGAATAAAAATGGAGGCAAAGCAGTGACTGACATATTTCTAATTGATTAAGACAACCCACACAATAGGCAAAACATGCCATTTTTATAACTGTATAGAATAAATATTTTAAGATATAGCACATGTTGGCATATTTCAATACACATAAGTACAATGCAAGAACAAATTAATAAAGCACAAATATAATAATTATATAGATTATTATGTGTGCCTAGAAACTAATGCTTAGCCAGAGAAAAGTAATATAAATTGTATGCTGGGAAACCAATACCTTATAAACAATATTCAACAAACACTTACAATGTTCCAGAATATAGAGCAAACATAGGAATTTTCCCTATTACTCTTCTCCGCGCTTTAAGGTAGATACTATTATTCCTATTTGACAGTTGAAGAAAATGAGACGAAGAGTCGTAAAGTCACAAAGCTGGTGCGGGCCAGAGCAGGACATTAAAGCCACGTGTGTCTGACTCTAGAGTCTGCCCCTTTAGGCATTTGGGTGTACTTGCTCCCAAGGGTGAAAAGAAAACTATCTGTAAACGTTATAAAACTGAGAATTGTTTTAAAAGACCAATAATAAAAATGGTAATAGACACAGGGAAAAGTCATGGCATCTGGGTTTCATTTCACCTTTGAGAACAAGTAAGTTAACTTCCTAAAGCCTCAAGTTCTTGAAAAGAGGAGACAAGAGGGCAGAAGAAGGGAAGAGGAAGCGGAATAGGACTAGAGAATACGGGTTACGTTTTTCTTAAAAGATGAAATTCGAGGCCTTTATCTTCAGGATGAAACATTGTTCCAAAATGACCACCGCAAAACACAATGCTAGTAACCATGTTTCTTACACTGTGAGCATGAAGGCCTGCAGGAGATGACAGCTGTGGACCAACAGGGGCCACCTTACCTGTAAATGAATGGAGCCACCGTGGCAGTGTTGGGGTGGCTGTGTTGCTGCTGCTGAGGCAGGTGGACGGCACCGTTCCCCGCAGTCTGCCCACTGCCTTGTGCCCCTAGCACGGCACAGGAACCAGCATGAGAAGCTTGGCCGGCTTCCCTTCCTTCCAAAGGAGCAGGGCAATTGGATGTGCTTGCTTTTTCAGTGGTAACGGGCTTAGGTAAGGACTGGGAAGGGCTTCCCTTGGTAGTCCTGAATTTTTCTGACTCTTTGCTCACTGCACTGCCAGATGAAATGGTTTGCTTTGCTGTTGGCACCTTCGAGCCCAGTTTGGGAATGCCGCTGGAAGAGGGGATTAAGCTTTCTTTCTTGGCTGCTGTCGTCTTGCTACCCTTTGGGATCAAGCTTGCGATTTTAGAGGTCTTTTTTGGAGCCGTCTCTGTCACCTGATCCTTCTCGTCCTTGACTGGTTTTTCAGTGCAAACTTTATTTTTGTCCCTGTTCTTTTCCTCTTTTTCCTTTGGCTGTAGCAAAGACTTTTTATTGCTGAGGTTTTTGCTTCCAGCTTTTGGAGGAGCTAATTTAGGTGACACTTTGGGGCTGCTGTTGGTTGAGCCACCGCTATTCAGACCACTGCTAAAACCTTCCATTTCTCCAGATTCAGAAAAGGCATCGTCATCCTTCCCGCCATCACTGGGTCCTGAACTGGGAGATTGTGGGGGCCGTAAAGCAGTCCGGGCATTGACCAGCTTGAATTTTTCAAGCATGGATTTCTGTCCCGAGGGAGCTGTTTTGACCCCTTCTGATGCAGGCGGCTTCAGTCTGTCTGCAGAGGGTGTGGGAGAGGTGGCTGGGCTTGGCTGCTTCACGGTCAGCATGGTGGAGGTGGCGCTGTGCTTGACGTTCATGGACTTGCTGCGCCAGGGTTTGCTGGCACTTGGGGAAGGGATGGCGGAGGCAGGAGGCTGCCCAGCAGTGCCAGGGGGCTGTGCGTTTCCATTTACACCTGAAGATGGTTGAGGTCCTTTGGAGGAATCTGGACGTGAAGAAAAAAATGAGCAAGAAAAGGCTGATGACTTTTGATCGCTTATTTCACACCACAGAGTACTGTTAATGACAGACACAGGAAAGGATCTCTCCTGTAAGCAGAAAGGAGACATGCTATGGGGCATCGATCACTCTTGTGCTATGGTTGTCTTTGTACCACGTATCACAGATTCAGGATCTGAGAGCTGCTGGTTTTAGAAAACAATTATTTTCCCTTCTAAAATTTTTCTAACCCAAAGGAACTTTGCTAGTCATACACATCCAAAGAGAAAACACTATCCTTTCCTTAAGCAGTTCTTTGTATTTCTCCCAATTATTGCTGTAGTTCATAGCAGTAAATTGATATTCCACATAGTTTTATAAAATACGTTGTATGATAAGTGTTGAGAAATTACTTTAACCTACAGGAGACTAGCTTTTTGTCATCTGATTAAATGTGCTTATGAATCATGATTTAGCTCTCAGTATTGTTTGTTTTAATCTGAATTTAAAAAAAAGCATGAAATCTATGCTTATATGGGTCAGATAATGTACTGTTACATATATAGACACACACACATTATATATAACATATATAAATATACATCATATGTAACATAAAATATATGTTATATATTACATATATAATATATCATACATATTACATATAATTTTAATATATACTTAGATATATTACATATAATATATATTACATAAAACATATGTTATATATGCAACATAAATTACATATATACTATATAACAACCCCATAAGGTATGTATTGATATTATTCCTGTTTCACAAATAAAAAACTCGTAACTTGTTCAAAGTCACTCATCCTGGACTTGAACACAGTTCAGAGCTGGTGCCCTTAACTAACATACCTCCTGAAGTGATGTCAACAAACTCTAAAGACTACTAAAAAAATCAAGCTATTTTGGGGGGGGGGCTATGAAAAAAAAAGTACTTTATAATGCATGTGTTTACTCACTTTACTTACTTTCCACTCAGAAATCTCATTATGATATGAACTGTTATATGACTGTTTTAACACTGATTAATGCCTGATAAAACGTCTCACTTTTAAGGATGAAAAACTAAATCAAAAAAGAGATTTTATAACAGGGCATAGAATAGAAAGAACTGAGCTTGGAGTTTAAAGACCTCAGTATAAATGTTATTTAACATTGAGGAACAGTATAATTCTGGTCAAGTCATTTACTCTAAATTTCATCTACCATAAATGCCTCCTTCTTTCATCTTTTTTTTTTAGACATGAAATGATCAATGATTAAATTAGATATTTATGTAACAGAGGCATCATTTAGCACTGTTAACACACCAGACATTGACAAATAAATGCAGAGCTGTTTTTGATGAAATGTCCAAAGGAAATATTTTATAAGTAATATCCTTTTCCTAATATTCAAGAATTAGAGCCCATTCAATTTCATCAAATATTTACAATTATAAAACACAATGCTTTTATTTTTAAATGTGTTCTTCAAAATGCAGGGAAAATGATATGTAATCAAGCTCATTTGTACCAAAAACTACTTTTAACCATTTTTAAGAAAAGGAAACTAATATAAAAAAGAGAAAATAAAGAAATTAGAGACACAAAAATAAGTTAAATTATTAGTTAAGTATTTGTGTGAGTTAAGCTTTTTAAAAAGAAGTGTGCCTAAAATGATACAGTAGATTTGTGAAATTTATATTAACAAGAATAGACAAATGCATTTTATAGTTAATATTCACTTTTTATTCCAAATTTTCATTTAAATTAAAGTTAACATACAGTGTAATATTAGTTTCAGATGTAAGATGTAGTGATTCATCACTTATACAAAACACCCACTGCTCATCACAAGTGCCCTCTTTAATATTTCTTTTAAAAATTGGTATACCAACATTAACTCTAACTCTCATTACCTTTCTACATTTCCATATTTCAACTGGCAAAAGTTACTGTAAGACTGTACATGTATACTTTATGTTAAAATGTAACAGTCTACTGAAAAGTCAAAATGCTTATATGGCATATTTAAATTGTACAGCCTATGATGATAAATTGATGTTTTTCAATATTCAGGTAATATCTGTAATTGTGTCCATTTCTAGAATATCTGTAGAAATCTATTAGGTTTGTATATAAACACTAAGGTATTCTGAAAAACAGTAGGAGTATCGACTAATTTAGGACAAACAAATCTAACAAGCTTCAAAATAACCAGTCTCAAATACATTCACTCTCTGTTAATGGATTTCAATCTTTTACTTCAATCTCTTTTAAGTACAGGTAGTTCCAAATTTATTTCGCTTACATGTTAAGATCCCTTTCAGAGACTGACAACACGTGACCAAAATTGGAATCTACCTGCAGGTAGAAATGCCTACCAAATATTTCTTCAGAATAATTTCTATTTAGTGGTCAGGTCTCAACTTTGACCTCACTTCTGGAAAAAAACAAAACAAAACAAAACAAAACAAAACAAAACACAAAAACATTATCCCCACCCCCATTTCTGATCATCCTAGCATCAAGTCTGGGTCGGGTGGCTCCTTTACATTTTTCCATAGCTTATTATTTCCTCCCTTATGACCATTATTACTCAAGTGTAATTGCCTGTTTCCTATACTGCACTTTGCGTTCCATTAAAGCAAAGACCAAGTCTGTTATTATGCATAGAATGTCTAACACCCTAAGTGTTTCCCATAGAGGTTCTCAAACTTTAATGGGCACAGAAGTTATCTGGGGATCCTATTGAGCACACAACACATTGTGATTCCGCAGATCTGCTATGGGCCCTGAGATTCTGCATTTCTAATAAGCTCCAGATGCTCCTGCTGCTGCTGCTGCTGCGTCACAAACCATGTTTTGAGTAACAAAAGTTGAACAGACTCGGAAATCCTGGCAGTTGCTGACATTACCAGTTTTCAAGAATTTTTCTTATGCCAGTACCCAATTTGGTTGAATTTGTCACATGGTCCATAGATGTGCAGTATTAATATTCTTTGCCTTCTGAACTTTCAGAGTTCGGCCAGTTCGATATTCGTGGGATGCTTGGCAATGTGTGGCTAGGGATATGGCAAACAAAAGAAGCCCGTCAGGTTCTCCTGACGGCCATACATATAGTGTGTATCCTCTTTGTATTTGCAACTTGATTAAGAAGTCGGGAGACTCCTGTCCCTGCGTGCCTGGGAGCTTTGGTGGGAATGAGAAGAAAAGGTAGGAAAGAATCCACCAGGATGTTTAAGTGTTCTGCCATTAGCTAGATAGACTGCTATAGCAGTTCAAGTACAGAAGAGGAATTTCAACATCACCACTCTCAAAAATGAGACAGGAGGGACTCCAAATTATGACATCCACATCCAAACCATGGTCACCATCACAGCAACAGCTGTAAAACTGTTCTCAGATGAGTACACACATATAAGACACTTCTCTAAGCTCCACTCTAAATCTGTCCCCAGCCTCTCTCTACAGAGCAGCAGTGAGGTGCTTTGGGTCTCATTAAGAGAGCAAATCATAGGTTGCTGTGCATCAGGAAGGCACTGGAATAATAAGAGTCTCCCCGGACTCCTCACAATAAAGGTTGCACAACAGCAGCCACTGAAATGGGAGGGTCCGTAGCTCTGACAGCACCACAAATTCTAGTCTCTGTGCAATTTCCATGTTCAATATTAAATAGCCTGGTCTCACGGATATATTTCTGAATGTTGATAACTCAGCTTCTGACTATGAACGGGTTGTTATCTGGGTATGAGGAAAGGAACAGCTACCCAATGCACATATTTAAGGGCATTCTTGCAATGGATCTGTCTTGAATCTGCAGGACCTATGTCTACAGCTCTGGCTTCTTGTCTCTAACCTCTAAAGAGACATTTTCTCCCACTTGCTCTCCTTTCTCTCCTTCCCTTCCTCCGCTTCCACCTCCACCATCATCAACCCCACTACAACCAAATAATATTATTTATCAACTGCTTACTTTTTCCAAGTACTCTGAAACTTGCTATCACGTTTAAAGCTCTTCATATGTAGGATCTCACTTACACCCATAATAACCTGTAATATACTTATGATTTCTCGTGTTATAAATGGGAAAACTGAAACTTAAAAAGAGAAAGTAACTTGTTCCAATTCACACATATAGTAAAGCTCAGAAAAGAGAGAGGCAAAATTAGAGCTCAGGTTTTTCTGACTCCAAATTTTGGAGGCTCTTCACTCTCTCTTTCTTTTCCCATATGTTCGCTGCACGCCCAGAAATTCTGCTGGTGTGGCTCTCTAGAAAGCCACGTTTGCCACAATAGTGAAGCTAATTGGGTACCTCCTTGAAGCATGGTGTCTTTCTTTCTCAAGAAGCAGAATACAAATGGGGAGAACAGTATAGGAGACACTCTCTACTTGGTACATTATATACTAACTCCTTGGGCACTCTACTTGAACCACCCGGCTGAGTTGACATAAGAATAGTATTTAATTCATGCTCAGAAAACATGTACACTGACAGAGTTAATTTTTAGTCATCTCATCTTAAAAAAAATAACATTGATGACCTGGAAAAAAGTGCCAATCTAGTTCTAAAATTAATACATGTTGATAAATGTGGCAGTGACAGAGGCATATGGCTAAGTTTAGATAAGACATTTCTCTGTGGAACTTCAGCTAGCTTTAGAGTTTAGTGCCATGTTGCCTGCTGTTACCCTGAGAGAAGACACAGGGACGGTCCTCAACCTATTTACCTCTTCTTCCTCCCTGAAGAGTATGTTGCTTGGATGGAAGCAAACTAGCTTTCGACTTACAAAGCAACACCAAAATAACCAAAATGATGACAATAGCACCATTCGTTGGAAAGTATTCACTGCGTAGCAGACATTGTACTCCTTGATACACAGGATCCCTGCTAAATACTGGGCAACTTTAACATCACAGGCCATTGGGAAAGGAAGAAAATGATTTATCGATGTGACCCTGGCAATTAATTCATTTAGACTCGCATTTCACAATAACATATCAAAACACATTTGAACATTTTAAAAAGTAAAAAGAAAAAAAATGTAGAATTCAAATCCAAATATGTCTTGTTACCAACTGGCCCCTTATTCACCTCACCACACTATCTTCCATAAACAATTGCCTGTGCCATGTCTCAATCATCAACTTTATGATGACTTCACAGAAACATGGAATGGTATTACCGGAACCCTAGAGGTGCTATCCATTCTGCACAGGCTCATATCGTACCACTTACAATGTTACAGTGCCACTTTGTGGAGCATTGTGAAATTTAGGGAAACTTCTATTCGCCAGCCACTTTTTTTTAAGTATGCAATTTATGTACTGGCATGAATAACACGTGTACACCTCAATATGGGAGCATTTATACATAAGGAAACAACTTATATTCTCAAGTCTATTGATTCACATCATCTAATACACATACCGAATTACGTTACCTCATGAAAAATCCCTAAGATTAACCTGAAATTTTCATTTAACATTATATTTTAGGCTTCTGTAAGTATCAAGGAAATAAAGCAAAAAGTCATGGTGGAACACATAAATAAATCACTAGTAAAGCAATGTAATAAGTAAAAGATAATTGCATTATCTTGAAAAGAAAATACAACAGTTTAGTTCTTTAATGCTATAGTAATTCAGAGCATTTTAAAAAAAAGGAAAAAGTACTTAAGAACCAGATAGTTATGTTTTAGCAGTCAACATTCCATGACTGATGCAACATTCACATTAAGCTTTACAAAAGCTCATTACTTTTCAAAAGTTCATTTCCAATGCTGCCAAATTCTCGGTATCAGTCCTTTTAAATCTATGTTGAGTGTAAATGAAAGTGAACACGTCCACACCAGAAGACACTTCATTAGGATCCAGGAGAACAGAAAGGACATCTCCTTAGTAGATACACAACGTAAGAATCACTTGGGAGAAACAATGAAAAGATGGCAAAATGCCCTCTGGTACTGTGGTATGTTTCTTAGCAACACAGAAAAACAATTCTCTGCTAACAAACTGTCAAGCAGTAATTGTTTACAGATCATATTTCAGAAACTGAATTCCAAATGAAGCTAGGGATATTTACGTTCCTAATAATATTAAACTGTGTCACCTTTTACAGATTTAATACCCAGATTTTATACAACAAGAATGATTTCTTAAGATAGTGTGCTTCAAGCATATAGAGTGTGTATCTAAATGAACCAGGGCATCATCTTCACAAGATCACAAAACGGGTATTTAATTTTTTTTACAGCATAGATCTGTGTGTAGTGTATGGGCAAAGTGATAAATGCTGGGGTCGGAACGTATTATTCGATGTCCGTATCTGAATGGCAGGTCGCCAAGAGAAGAAATTTGGACTCTCGGAAGAAATGCTTCTCTACAAACAGAGCTATCTTCATTTTCCCACTTGTTCTGAAAAATTTGTTCCCACTTTCAATTTCAACAGAGGGTGACATGGCATTGCCCCCAGCTGTGACAACGGTTCTCTCCTGCCTTCTCTGCAAGCAAGCATCTATGGCCATGCTCACGGACATTTAATTCATTTGCTAAAATGGTGAAATGAGCACCCTCTTTTTTGAATTGTTTTATTATTAAAATTATGTTAGATATATCTTTGGAAGTTGGTGACTCTCTACTGATTTCCTTTCATTAGATAAGTCACACAGTTTGCAAGTAAGTTAGTTTTACAGTGCCATACATGTGAAAAGCTGTGCTTTCACAGTATGTTTTTTTAATAGAGAAATGAAACTGTTTTCACTGTCAATAAATCTTTATTATCGATTACAAATTCTAGAGATTCTTCAAGTGTTCATGTAACTCATCACCCAAGACTTATTAAAGAAAGTAGAAAGTATACTTCCTCTTAGAAGCATTTCAGGGAGCATGTTGTGGATAATGTGGATAATACCTCAAGTAAAATGTATTAATTTATTAAACTTAAATATTACAACTTAATAACTAAGAAAGGAAGAGCAATTAATTAGAATATTCAAGTTAGTATTTTCTGAATTCTGTCCTTATAATACTATAACCTTTGAAAAATCTTATTTAATGTTCCCCTTACTTGATCATATTTAGGATATGTATGCAAACTAGTCTGTGATAGAGATAAGCTTGTCAGCAGAAGGTATCTTACATTTTTATATAAACTACACTACCACTATAAATATCCATGACAAAAGGGTAAATAAAACATTCTTACCCAAAAAATATACCACTCTAATAGTCTAAAGAGTAAAGTATAAATGGTTTCATTTGTGATGTTTGTTATTGTTTTGTTTGCTCTTATAACTTAAGACAATATTTTAGAAATATAAAATAGAATGACAATGATTAATTTTGAAACACTGAGGGGTGCTTGGCTGGCTCAGTTGGTAGCATACATGATTTCTGATCTCAGTGTTGTGAGTTTGAGTCCCACCTTGGGTGTGATTACTTGAAATAAACGAATGAATGAATGAATGAATGAATAAATAAATAAGCAAAATCTTTTAATAGAAATAAACATTGATATTGGATGTATTCATTAAGTTGCAACTCCGTGTTAATAGAAAATACTATGTAGCAATCATATGATGCAATTTATGTTTCAGTCATTTTTGACAGTTTTCAGGCATCCAATGCCTATACTGGGCATATTATAATATTTGTGAAGGTGTGATCACACACCTTAATGCTTTAGAACTTTTACTTAGTTGGAATCAAAAGTAATGAAAACTCTGATATTTTGCTGCAGTTATGGATCTGAGGAAATCTTGCTTTACATTGTCAAAAACTTCATAATGTATGTCATCTGTCTCCACCTTGTGGTGGTTGTAAATATTGCTACATCCTAATTTTGCATTACTTCCTAGACATATGTAAGAGAGGTTGGTTGAATGGCTATGGAAAAATAGAAATGCTTGTCTACTTTTAGATTTTTACTTTTAGACACTAGAAATACAGAAAATAATTTCACATGGCATAAAACTTCAGATACACCATATCAAAATGTTAGCTCATCCAAAGCATTTTTAAATTTCTTTGCCAATGTTGTTAGTCATTTCTTGCAAAAATTTCAGATAATTATATAATCTCATAGTTAAATTGGATATATGAAGAGTTCATTCAACATATCTCTATGTCTAAACAAATTTTCCCTTAGAATTTCATAGCACATTCAGGCTCTGTATGACACTTTCTAGGAAAGTCACAAAACAAAGAAGAAAATTGTTGTCTCCCTTTTCCTCAGGAAAAGTGTAAATCTTCAGTAATATTTCTCAGGTTGCTGAATCAGAAGCTTTCTTCTATACTTTAAAGAAATTCCTAACTTACAATTATACATTATTTTCTTCCTTTGTTCCATTTGATACAAGAACAGAGGGTATTGCAGGGATCCAGGGACATTGCTTTGCCTTCTGGGATTTATGGTCTGTTTTAATTTTTTGTCTGTTTGTTTTTAAATATTTGTGTATTTATTTTGAAAGAGAGCGGGGGGGGGGGGGGGGGGGGGACATGCATGACCAGGGAAGGGGGAGCGAGAGGGAGGGAGAGTGAGAATCCCAAACAGGCTACTTGCTGTCAGGGCAGAATCCTCACTTGGGGCTCCATATCACGAATCATGAGACCATGACCTGAACCGAAATCAAGAGTCAGAAACTTACAGACTGAGCCACCCAGGAGCCTCTGTTCCAATTTTGTTTTAATGGCTGGGAAATCTTCACAAAAAATGTCCAATTGACAGATTACCTGTCAGTTCATGTCTAAGCTAGAAAAGCTGTCTAATCAGATACTCTTATGAAACAATTTGATATGATCTAATCTGAGCGATAAAGTTCCTATCCGGCTGAGTTTGCCTGCTATTCTATTAACTAAGCATATTTTCCACTTATGGACTTCATGTTTTGCTGCATGGAAAGCTAAATACTGTAAAGAGAAGTTAAAATCGTATTGGTTTGTAAAAACTACCACAAAATCCACCCGAAGGCCTTAGTCCCTCACACAGTCACACTGCTTATAACAGTAGAGTTTCTTGATTCCCTCACAGTTTTGATATACATTGAACGTGCTCTCACTTGTGTCCATGCTCCACAGTGCAATGTATCAAGCCAGCACCTAGTTAAATGCACACTGCACAATACAGAGAATTGTGTATCATCTAGTGAGAATATAATTTGTCATTAACACAGACTTCCACTATGCCTCCTTTCTTCCTGATGATTTTGTGATTTGATATTTCCATTCTGCACTCTTCAAGAAAATAAAACAAACATGGATAATTTGTCTCTTTAGGGAAAACTAAGGTCACATTATTTCTGTGATAGATTAAATATCTATCCTAATTATGTCTCAATTTCTGATGCCCAAAAGACTTACGGCATTTATGTTAACTGAAGCTAAATATTCAAATAAATTTAATATAAATTTATCAATTTATAATAATTGTTCATAAAACATGAGAAGGCAAAAGAGGAGGAAATATTTTTGGGAGAAAGATTTTAGACTTGGGTATACAATTAACCACTTTAAATTTTTTGTAATGTGTTATTTATTTTTGAGGGAGAGAAAGGGACAGAGTATGAGCAGGGGAGGGACAGAGAAAGAGGGAGACACAGAACCTGAAGCAGGCTCCAGGCTCTGAGCTGTCAGCCCAGAGCCCGACGCAGGGCTCAAACCCACTCGAACTGCGAGATCATGACCTGAGCCAAAGTCGGATGCTTAACTGACTGCACCATCCAGGTACCCCTACAATTAAACACTTCAGAATGTATGAGTCTACTTCCTTAAAATGTTCTTTAGAATGAAAAGCCCTGAAGAAAGCTAGAATTCAGGAGGGGGCAGTTTGAAAACATGAAACTATGCTGGTAAGAACTCCATTCCAAAAGCCATTAACACTGCTCAAATATTGGACTTAGTATGTAATTTACAAGGCTAATACCTTAGCCTTATGCCATAATGATGTAACAGGCAAACACTTACCTTTTTCATTTCCATTTGCATAATTTGGAGGCTTGTTTTTGTCAATGCTGTTAAAGCTCTGACTTCTCCTATTTAAATTAGAGGCTCCCTGGGCTTTACTGCTGCTGCCTGCAGCTGGTACCCTAGAGGGACCTGGAAGCCTGAAATAGTATAAGAAAAATTACATCATTATTGTACATTGCAAAAAGATAGGGGTAAGAGGTTCTGAGCAGGGAAGCCTTAATGGGAAAGGCACAATATAGGATGTTCTAAAATCTATTTAGCAGAAAATTGGTGGCTTAAGTGATAAATAGCTAAACACAAGGATTAAGAATCTTCAGAAAAATCTTGTCTCACTTTTCACTAAATCTGCCCTCAAATGATATTAACAATGTAGAACAATCAAAAATAATGTAACCTTTAACTTAAAAAGTCATTCTTACCATACCCCTAATAATAATAATAATAATAATAATAATAAAACTTTGACTTAAAAGTACTATAACAATTACATGAAAAGCAAGGGAAATAACAACACAAATTTATTATGTTCTCAGGGTATTAATCACCTATTTGCAGTTATTATTAAGTTGTTCTTTTCAATGTATGGGGCATTTGTTTTTATCCTACATAGCTGTAGCCTAAGTCAACTTGATAATAACGAGAAAAATAAAGGTACTGAAAAAACTGTTAACAGCAAATGCTTATAGTATATCTAAGGTACTAAACTACTCTTATTAAAACATGGTGCAGAGACAAGGTCATGAATTAATTTATATTTCATTGGTCTGCCTCAAAATTCTTTTTTCTGTAACTGTTTTACCAAAAATAAGTACCAAGACTCTACTGGTTATCTTGCAAGTGTGGCCAACTGATCACAGAGGTGATATAACAAGAAAGGATGAAGGTCTCAGAACAAGAAATTCTCTATGAGCAGAATGATAATGTAAAATACACCTACAGTGACAGTAACTTTAGCTATTCTTTGTGTATGGAAGACAGACCACAAGGAAAGTACAGACAGACTGTCTTAAAATTAGGGTAAGTTTCACATTAGGGTGTGATTTAGAGTTATTTTACATGGACTAACACTAAATACCAATGTGGATAATTTATTTCACCGCTAAAGTAGTTTCCACAATAAAATTTCAAGTATCAATTATTTCATGAATTGTGCCTAAAAGATACAATCACTATATTTTATTTTATACTATTAACATACTGTATATATAATAAACAATCTGTATCAATTAAAACTAGTCATTAGGAACCAATGTTGGCGTCCTATATCATATTTAAAAACACGATCTTAAAGGATGTCAGCATCTTTGCCAGCATTTGCTGCCATCGTGTGAATGTCACTGTGTACTTCTCTGACATTTTCTATTTTAAAAGAAAAAAATCCAGAACTTGAAAATGAAGCACTGAAATTTTTACTGTTCTCTCATACTATATTTTTAAAATGAAAGTATAAAATAAAAATAACTGTTATACTGATGCACAATATATCACGATTTCAAGATAAGTTGTTACTATATTCGTATTTTAACTCACCTTTATAATTGATACATTATCTCCATAGATTATTAGGAAATCAAACTCTTAAATACTATAGGTACCTTTAAAAAATAGCAACAGGTATTGCAACATGGAATGAACATCAGGAAAACTCAAGTACCAGCTTACAAACAGAAGTTCTGCTTTCTTGGAATACTTGGTAATTTCAAAATGTTGATTGTATTTTGGAGTTTAAATACATATGGCTAATAAATAGCTCCTTCAACTGTTTTGCCAATTAGAAATTGCCTCACACATGAGATTGGAACCTTTTCGATGATTCCAGCATTAACTTTTGCTCAAATGGATCCACAGGGTATGTAAGGACACCACAATTAACTACAGACACCAAGAATTTTGAGTACCAGTGACTGCATTCTGCAGAAAGAACTCAATTAATTAATTTGGCCAAATGTCCCAATCATAATAAATCTGAGAACTACTCCTGCAGACACAGCTACAGACTTAGAAAGTTCATTCTAAACTCACATGTATAAACACATTTTGTCACAAAACTTGCCCTGCTTGCAATGAAACTTGACCTGTTTCTAGAAAGCAATTAAAATACATTTTAATCTTTACCGTGACCCATGAAGCCAAATGATCTTCAGTTCTCAGAAGAACAAATTAAAACAAATTAAAAAATCCATTTGCTCTTCTCATTACCCTAATGTGACAGGCAGCCAGAGCTCCAGATCATTCATCAAAGTAATAAAAAGAGAAATAAGAATGAAGCCAAAAAAAGACAAGAGAGAGAGATATTCTAT
The DNA here is from genome assembly GCF_023721935.1 of Panthera uncia. Taxonomy (NCBI): domain Eukaryota; kingdom Metazoa; phylum Chordata; class Mammalia; order Carnivora; family Felidae; genus Panthera; species Panthera uncia. The sequence goes on along the minus strand of NC_064809.1, from coordinate 98,838,614 downwards.
TAAATCAAAGTACTAAAGTATATTTTATATGCATGAGCCTTAGAAGTGGTAATAAAAAATGCTTATTGTACATGGCAGGTCACTGTTCTTTGCACATCTGAATTCATATCATTTTTCTTACTTTTAATTAAATACCCTTTACATTTTTCTCTCTAGAATCGTTTAAATTACTATGGAAATGAACATAACTTAGAAAACCAGGGCAAGAGGAAAAGAACATACCTCAAGTCAAGGCATCAGAAGCAGTCCTTGTGGTCAAACAGTGCATAGTATGTATGATACATTATCAGAGCAGTGATTAGGAAGCCACCCCTGAGATACTCCTCCAGGAGAGAGGTGGCACATATAATCACATAATAATCAGGGGTGCAAAACACGTTTGCTGTGGCTCCACTCAGCTGCACCATTGTGCCTTTGGTAACTTAGCGGTTTTAAAAACACATCACTTTCAGCATCAGTTATAAAGCAATATTTTCCATAATGCAGTCATTTACTATAACAGACTGTCTTTAAAATATGTATGTCATAAAGAAGCAACAATTTAAACTATTATAGATAAAAGAACAGTCCAGGTTAACCTGGTGACCTGGTGCCAACCTACCCACAAATACCTGCCAATATTCCTCAATTCTGCTTCAAAACATGCAGTGATTAATGCATGCCCATTTCAAAAAGCAATCACATTCTTGTGTGACTTCCAGATTCTGTAACCTGGAAAGAATGGGGCCTTCAAAGTCATGTTTTCCTTGACTTTCTTTAAGCCTAGAAGCTAGACTTCAGCCCAGTTATAACACTACATGTAACAGAACCAAAACAGAAGAAGCCAAAACCCATTTAATGATCTAACACAGACATGCTCGTCCCTGAGAATGTGTATGCAAATCCAGTTGGAGGAAGTCATCCCTCTAAACTTTTCATCCAGAAGTATGTGATTTATGAAAAAAATTTAGAATGATAGGACAAAATATCACTGGGGAGTTACTTTATTATCACTAACAAGCAATAAATTAGAGATATTAACTGACCTAGTAGGCTTTTTTTGACTGGTTGCAATTCCACTGTGATTAGATTGAGTTGCATATCTGGCTGCCAGACTGTATGAGGAGAAACAGAGAAATTGAATTAAAGAGATTCTTTGAACATGGAAAGAAAGCACAAAATTACAAGAAAACTAGGAGTTAATGAAATGCAATTGGAACATGTATAAGCATGTATAAAGAATAAATTAATTAGAAAATTATGATAATGCAACACATATACCATGAACTTTGATTAATGAACACACTATGAAATAATGCCATGCACCCCTTGTCACGGTATCATCAATGACGTTAAAATTATGGCTGTGTGATATCGTTCATATTATCTTAAGTAGTAGTTCATCGCACAAAAAATTCAATGTTTGTAAATGACTATGAAAACTTCAGGAAAGCTAAAGTCTGACTTTACATGGTACAAAGATCTTCTTCTCAAAAAAGTTAAAATGAACAGAAAACATGTAAGAGTCATTATTTTCTTTAACAAGTTCTTCTAATTTGATGCTTTAACCAAAATGCTATCTGGAAAACCAAATGACTAAAACATCTGGTGTCTGACAAATGTAATGTATTGTATCTTGAATGTATCTAGAATGTTTTAAGGAAGTGAACAATACAAGATGTTTCTCTAAAGAGAGAGCTATGCAAAAGTCAAATGGATTAAACTAGAGTTAAATTCTTCAAAAACAAACTTGACAACTGTTAATGACAACTTCTGGGCATTCTTGAACTATAATTCTTCATATTTTTTTTTAAATCAAAATCTTCACTCCAAGACACAAAAGAAAGCATTATTTAAACCGAGCTCTAAAGAGCAGTGAATACTTTGCAAACAAAATGAAATTTTGCACTTGAAGTTAAGCCAATTTTGGAACAACCTGAATGTTCCGAAAATTAGTGTTTTGCGGGCTATGGTCAGACCCAATTAGACCTGAAACATGTTCAGATACCCTGTAATGGTCATGCGTTGATGCCTGAGTGGAGAATCACTTTTCAGGTGAACTGTGAGGACCGTACATGATGTGCATGTAGTTTCCAAAGTCTCCGAGGAAAAAGGAACAACGTGGGGGTGTTAGAATCAGGGTAAAAGGGTCAAAAGAGCCCTGATGCAGTTCATCCAGTTGCTTTGCTGCCAAGCAACAGGGATTTTAGTCAAGGCAAGGATTTCTTACGGTGTTGACATGCTTCCTAAGTTAATTCTCCCTCCACTAGGGAGCAAGAAGACCTTTTAGACATTGCCTGGGTAGAAAAGAATAAAATCCGCATAGCTAAGGAGCTTTTCATAGCACTTATTTTTCACATTTGACAAGTGAATTATTATTATTTGCACATAATAACATCTGCATTCTAACTCCCCTGGACACTGAGACAGTTGGCCCCAACTGCTGAAACTACCTCGGGTGACAATGACATCAGAGAATAATTTAAAAATAAAAACCAAAGTGTGTGAATGAAATGAGATATTAATTTAAAATCTAAATTTAAAATAAAAGCACCCAAAGTGAAGAAACATTTTTTGTGAACTTCTCAGTCTACTTTGTGAATTAAGAGAAAGAAACCTGCCTCAAGGTTCACTACTATATCCTATCCTGTACTCACCAAAATTGAACACACATACGAGCTGGAGAAATGACAATGAAACAATAAATCCTCCTTAAGGGAACCGAAGACACCTCATAGGGGTTTCTTCCATGATTTTAGAGAAGTACAATAATTTCTAGGAGGGAAGTGGGTAGGGGGAGAAAATCTAGAGAGGTCAACTGACTTGCTAAAGCTAAAATCAGTTTGGATTTTATGGCCCATGTGTTTTCTAATTCATGATGAGATAATAATATTCTACGTTTGCCTAGATTTTTGCACCAAACCCTCATATTTTAATCCTTTGACCCTTGGCTTCTGTTCTGCTTCCCTTGCACTTGTGAAACTGTTATGTGAAGAACACGGAGTTTTCTTCAGTTCTCACCATACTCTAACATCTTTGTATTTGGCCATATCGCTCACTCTGCCTTTTGGAATCTTTCTCTTTTATAGATTGTAGCACCAGTGAGCTCACTTGATTTGCCCACCATCATTATTATCCATTTTCTCTTTCCTTCACTGGGTCCTTTTCCTTTATCAAGGTCATAAAGGCATGATTTTTCATATGCCCTCTCTCCTCACACACTTGTATGCATTCTTTCACTTAGCAATTCATTTCTTAGCTAAGATTTTAAATAAAATCTATTATAAAATAGAATTAATGTGTGCATTGCACCCCCAGCCCTCAACAATAACTGAGTAAAAGATGCCCGTTTCCCTGATCTTCAGAGTCACCACATTAAACACCATTTTCCTTCTTTTATCCCCCAGGTCTCAATCAGATCCCTCCTCTAATTTCTTGATTTCTACTCACAAGATCATCATTTTCTTTAGGCCAATGGGCTTGAAACCTCAACAGTTGACTCTTCTCTTTTTCTTTGTAATTATTGAGATATGCATTCAATAGGCTGTCTGATTCAGCCTCTATAAGTCCATTTGCATGTATGTTCTCTTTCAATTTCCTTGTTTACTGCACTAACTCAAACCCCCCGTACTCCCCACAATGCCTTCGGCTCCTTATTTTCTCCACAGTGCTTGTAATACGATATCCCAAGTTTCAGATGTACAAACAGTCTAGTAATAGAACAGGTGAGGAGGTACAGCAATTTATTGGTAAAACAAACACAAGGGACATGTAGACACAGCTCTGAGGCAAGATGCAGTAGATAAATACAGTCAGAATATCATTAAACTAGGAATTTTTAAAACATCTGGATTGAAGAGTATGTATTTTTTTCCTGGAAGGATTGTTCAATGAGACTTCTTCTAACTAGTGGATGATAAAAATATCAGAAACAGAAGCACAAAAGAAATATTTTGAGACTCATTGTGGGTTCTACTGAAAGAAGTATCTGCTCATCTAGCTGATAAAGTGAAATATCAAGGGAATGCTTTTTATTTCCCTAACATGGAAGACAAGAGGAAGAAACTAGAGGCAGTCAAATTAATTTTTAAAAAAATAATAAAACTCATCTGGTCTTCAACACACAGAAAGATCCAAACTACCAGACCTTTCTAATGTAACTTCAGCACAAATGCCCGTGTTGAACTATAATATCCACTTGTTATGAGGATAGAAAGCTTCTCAGAGTAAACAGATCCTGATTGTGACTTACCCATTTTTACTAACTGCTAGTACCTGACCACTCAAAGTGTTGTCCAAAGACCAACAAAACTGGCATCACCTGGGACTTTTTAAAAAATAATGACCCTCAGGTCTCATCTGCATTTTAACAGGATTCTTACGCATAATAAAATTGAAAAGGCTGTGCGCTACAGAATACTCACAAACGTGCAATCTTGCAAAAAAAACCCCACAAAAAACAACAAAAAAAACCCACCTTCCGTTCTGCAAAGTCAAACAGCATAATCTAAACATCTCAAGCCATGCCTCATCTTCTATCCTGCAACAGCTTTAGATACTATTGATAGCCTCCTTCTAGAAATCCTTACCTCACATAGCTTTCCTAAAGAAACAGCTACTTCTCCAGCTACTCCTCCTTCCCAAATATAGATCGACTCACTATCTCCACCCCCTAAATTTTGTACCATTATCATGAATATTTTCAAAATTGTAATCCTAGGCAACAGGCGATCTATTCTTCTATTCTTTTTACCTCAGGTGTACATTTTATACTCAAATCTCAACCCTAACCTCGAGGTCTCTTTCCTTTCCTAAGTATCATCTTGACATCCCCTAGATATTATACCTGGATCTATCACCTAGATTTCTCCCAGATATTCCCAAAATGTTCATAACAATTCATTCTCCTTCTTTCATACCATCCTCCCTCTTTGTCATGTAACTTGACTGTCACCATTTTTTCTGTTGAACAGTATGGCATTGCCTCAGTCATTACCTACTACTTGCTTTCTCTGTCAGTCATCTCTCCCACAGAGCCTAATAACAGCTCTTCTTTGTTATCAGTCCATTTTTGGTTTCCAGACAAATCAGATCATTCTTCTCATAATCAACAGAATGAACTTTCCCAAGACAGAATGAATGTCAACCCCTTTTCCTGACGTTGCTATTGACTCCTCATTGCCCACAGGGTAAAATCCAAGCCCTGTGACTTGGTGTACAGCGTTTCTTTCTGCTTTCTCAGATTCTTACAGCTTTGTCTCCTCTGCACATCTGTGCTCCGTTTTCTCCACTGTCACCGCACCTCTGCTCCTTATCTATAACCTCTTCTCCCACGGGCCCATGGCTTTCTTCATGAGGTTTCCTTCATCTGAAAGACCAATCCTTCTCTTCCCTATATTACAAAACCTTACCGCTGCTTCAAAATCCTGCTCAAATGTCACCTTTTTTGAAGCATCTCTCAAGTTTCCCAAAGTTAGTTTCGTCCTCCCATGGTCCACAGGTCTTAATGCTTCTCTAATTAGTAGGTTAATATGGGAATTTATCACGATATTTGCCTGTGTCCTGAGCAGATGTATCGTTCACTAGGACAGAAATTGTGTTATGTCAACTTTTGCATTCTAATTCCTCTCATGGGGGTGATATGTGTTTAATCACTAAATACTTGACTGATATTAACTGAGTGTTATTTTTGAACAAAGGTATGTTATATCCCCAACTTTTATGCAGGAGGAATCGTTTTAAGAATGGATATATTGGAAGTATATTAAAGGATGGAACAAAAAGACACTCATTTTCATTGTGTCCTTAGTAAGTGATCAGCAGTTCACATTTATTTTCTCACTTGTTCCTTACAATAGTCCTGCAAAGGTGAGACTCTATCCCTGACTGAAACTATGAAACTAAAGATTTTAAACATTCACTTATCTGTATACATTATACATCTTAAAAATAACAGTACTAAAATTTGAACTTTGGTCTGTTAGATACCATATAATCTGTGCTATGCTCTATTATATCGTTTTCATGCAAACTGATTACTAATTGCAATATTTTAATGCTTCTTTTTCTATTAATTCATTGCCCTATGGATTTATATCTCCAAGACAACAACAATAACAACAACAACAATTTCATTGCTGCTACAAATAGCAACTCTTCCAGTATCAAAGACATCTACTTTCAAAATATATTCTTTAGCACTCAGATATGTAATATTGATAATTTATTTCAATGGATCACTTTATATAGAAATCTAGAATAGGCAATAATACAATTTGAAAGAGAAAGATACTTTGAGTACCGAAGTAACTCTCCTCACAATTCTTCCACATAAACAATATCATTTAAATTGTTAAGCAACAGGGGCGCCTGGGTGGCTCAGTCAGTTAAGCATCTGATTTTGGCTCAGGTCATGATCTCACAGTTCATGGGTTCAATCCCCACACTGGGCTCAGTGCTGACAGCTCAGAGCCTGGAGCCTGCTTCATGGATTCTGTGTCCCCCTCTCTCTCTGCCCCTCCCCTGCTAGTGTGCTCTCTCTCTCTCAAAAATAAACATTAAAAATTTTTTAAAAATTGTTAAGCAACATTTAATCAGGGCTAGGAAATATGGCATAATAATTATAGCCTCCTGCTCCCATACCCATTGCACAGATGATTGACCAGTCAATCACATAATTCTTTCCTATTGAGCCCTGTGGTAGCTCCAAAATCCTTGGCCATGACTCAGGTAATCTGTTTTGCCTGAATTGAGAGAATTTATTAACTGAGAGAATTAGAATGAGAATAAAAACTTATTTGAATCTCTTTATTGTCTCATCAAAACATTAAGAAGATTTGAGTGGCTCAGTACAGATTTTTACAGAAGATTCTATTATAGTTATTGGAACAGTAGAACTCCATGCAGAAGTGAAAGTTACATAATCTTAAAAATTATGTAAAATCTTAATGTTTAGTTTTTATTTTCAAAACCAAATTGGACCCATAAAAAAAGAACACATGAATCATTAGAAGTTACCAACACATAATATCTGAGTCTCACACAATCTATCATTCTTTACCTCCATCGGCTATTATGAATTTCTTCTAAAAAAAAATCAGTTGAAACAACTGATATTTGAATTGTGTTTAATTATTATGATAATTGAACATATTATGACATTTGAAAATATTTTTTTCTTATTTATTGATTCTACAAATATCCTTTTAACACCCATGATTTGCCCAGTTAAGAACCTGGAGAACCACAGCAACTTGTTAAGGAGTTGGGCCTTTGTCCTGAGGCAGTAGGGAATACCAAAAGGTGTTGACTGCAGAATAAAGGATAAATTCTCAGATTAGAGAGACTTTCTCTTAGGTGTGTAAAGGAGGAACTAGAGGAGGAAAAAAGTTGGGGTATTTGTCAAGGCTGGAACCCGGAGACCAAATAGGAAATCACTGCTATAATTCAGGCTAGATTTGAAGAGGGTCTGAATGAAGACAGAGGCATAGGAAACAGAAGTAAATGATTAATGAGAGAAGTTAATTGTACCTGGAGGAACTGAAGAAAAGGGAAGAATTTAGGAAGGCTCCTGGTTCTCTGGCTTGAGTTGCACAGGATAGTTACATACATGCAGAGTAGGAAAAGCAGACTGAACATCCCTGGCATAGTGTATGAATGGAAAAAATAAAGACTCGACTTCTCAATCATGTCACTAGTCACAGGGTGAATGAATTAACAGGATATACTGGGAAGATGTATACTCAGTGGTGAATAAACTCACCTTTACAGTGGAGCTAAAGTCAAGATCACTTTAAGAGGAAATTAACTGCACATCCCTCAGAGTTTTTAAAGTGGAAGGTAGATATAGATATTATGAAATTTGATTCAGTTTTATGTTGTATTTATTCTAATAAGCATGTATGTATTGATGTAATCAACAGGTTAATTAATCATTAAAGACTTTTATTGACTGCCCATATGTACTGGCACTGGGCTAGAAAAATTCAATTTGGAAAAATAAGATTTACACATGCATGGTTTAGGTTTTACTGTGAGAAGTATAACACTTAAAACCAAATATACTAATTCAAACTCCTTTCTAAAAAGTATAATTTGATATTTAATGGAAACTGAATTTACTTCAAGCTTGAAAGGAGCAATATGCAAATATTAGGCAGGTATGTAAAAGTGATACATTAAAATTTTCATTTTCTCTGAATTATTAAACTCCAATGTCAGTAGTAAAATCTAGTATATGGGTTAGTAGCACAGGATTTCAACTCAGGCTGCTCTATCTGAATCCCGGCTTAGCTGTTTCTATTCTCTTTGCCTGCTTCCTCAACTGTTAAATGAGGATGACAACTTTGCCTACCTCAAGTTTTTATAAGGTTTGAACTGTAAGTCACTTCAAAGGGTATCTGGCTTACATAAGTGCTATGCCAGTTGAAAAGAAAATTCAGTGGTATTCAGGTGTACATTTGAGAGTCCTTGAATGAACTCAGTCCTCACAGGAACCTCTAAATATTCTGGTGAATTCAGTACAACGTAACTATGTTCCTCGATCCCTACAATTCCTCTGCTCTCTTGTGCTTGGTCTTCCCCATGCCATGCTCTTTGGTTCTCACCTATCACTTCTGAGGTTACTACATTCTTACTCATAAATCTCACAAGCATGGACCTCTTAGTATAGTAGTTGAGCTTTTAACCCTGGCTCTTGGTCTCCAAATTTATAATTACTTTGGGACCATGATTTGTGGAAAGCAAATTAAGTCCTTTTCTCCCTTCAACATCCCCTGGATCCTACTCACTCTTCTTGTTTCCTGAAAACAGTATGAATCCCCGTAGGTCCCCAAAGGACATCCAAGAAACAACATTCCCAAAGTAACATGCACAGGGGGAGACTTTCAGAACCCATAATTCTCAACACTGTACATAATCCAAAAAGTGTGTCAAATACAGAATTTAACAAATGTTAAGTTTGTAATATAGTGGTTAGATGAAAATACAGTTTTGATGTGCTTATAAAATATAGTAAATTTACTTTAATATTTCAACCACAGTTCTGTTTTAGATTTGTACTCTAGGGGCATTTGGGTGGCTCAGTTGGTTAAGCGACGGACTTCGGCTCAGGTCATGATCTCACAGTTTGTGAGTTCGAGCCCCGCGTCGGGCTCTGTGCTGTCAGCTGAGAGCCCGGAGCCTGCTTCTGATTCTGTGCCTCCCACTCCCTCTGCCACTCCCTCTGCTTGCAGTCTGCCCTCCTGTCTCTCAAAAATAAATAAACATTAAAAAAAAACAAAAGATTTGTACTCTAGATTTCACAATTTGAAAGACAAGGTTAAAATGTCTCAAAAGCTGAGGCATTCCTCAATAACAACAACAAAAACAATTTGTCTTTAAGAAGATACCAAATAAACTACCATAACTCTAAATGTATTGCAAAACAATCAAAAGGAAGTCTCTCAAATGCGGTTGTCCGAAGTTTGCTCTGAGTTTGGTCCCTTTTCCCCCCAGCTTTATCCTTTTTCCCTGAGCAATCTCTTCCACTTCTATTGTTTCAATCAATAAAACATGGTTAAACAAAGTTCCCATGCCTGCATCTCTGGCCCTGACCTCTCTACTGGGCTCCAGAGCCATGCATAAGACACCGCCATCTAGAGGTCCTATTGAAATATCAACTTGAAGGCCAAGGCTGAACTTTTTTCTCTCCATTTCCTTCATCTGTTTTGATGATTGTATTGTTTTTTTCCTTACTGAAATATATTGCTATCCAATGAGTCAGAAGGAAATAAAGAAAGAAAGGAAGAAAGAAAGAAAGAAATATGATAATTTTATTTCACCCTTATCTCCAAACAATCCCCAAGTCCATTTCCTAGTCAGAACCTCATGTCTATTAACATTACACTGTTCATTTTCCTGCCACTATAGCTGCAGGGTCCCTCCCAATCCTCCCCCGAATGCACATCTTTTCTCTACTCTGTCACCAAGGTCATGTTCCTAAGTTATATATGGCATCATTTTTTCTCTGCTAAAAAAAAAAAATCTCCAAGACAATTGTCCTTTACGTTCAAGAAATGAGTCCCCACTCCTAGACATAACATCCAAAGCCTCCATAAATTGACCTCTGCCTGCTTCTCTAGTCTTATCTTTCATCACACCCTGTGGCAATTTAAACATAGAACTATAATAAATTCTTTGATGCTCCTTTCATTAAGAGGTGAAATCTTTGTTCCACTGACACTCTCCTTGAATTTGGGTGGGCTTGTCACTCCATTGACCAACAGGTCACCATGTGAGAAGCACAATGTCCTTGCGACTGCCGTGCTGGGGGAAGCTTTGTGTAATCACTATTCCCACTAAGCTGCCAGACACATTGAGTGAAAAAGTCACCTTGGAAGTGGGTTCTCCAGCAACAGATGTTCTGCCTCCCAGCAGTCTGTGACACCCCAGCCACTCCACCCTTCCCTGTAGAGGTCCTCAACACTGTGGGGCAGAGACAAGCCATCTCTACTGTGCCCTGTCTGGCTCCTGGGCTCACAAAATTCATGAGTATAATCAAATGGTTATTGCTTTGCACATCTATATTTGAGATATTTTTCTGAACAGCAATCGATACTCAGAACACACTTCTATCTACACTGTTTCCTGTCCACATACTTGCAGTTTCCTGAATATAAATGGCATTTAATTCATCGGTGACTTCATATGAGCTCTTTCCTCTAACTGCGGTCACTGAATAACTCTGTTGGATTAGTTAGCAAACCCTGATTGAACTATCTGTTTAAATATCTAGGTTTTCTATTACATTGTCAGCAATTTGAATGGTAAAATCATCACCATATCTCAACCACACATCGAACATAATTCTTGGCACACAGTGGGGACTGACTCTTTGTTTGCTAAAAGGTCACAGCTGAAATTTTAAGTCACCAATGAAAAAGAACACTGGGCTCTAATGTAACATATGAAGAATCATTAGGAACAATATCATCTTTCATTAAAATATTTCATTTCATTTCCATACAGCATTCTTTGACTAAGCCCAACTGCACAGTGACGGACTCATTAAAACAAAAATCAAGCACAAAAGAGTTAAAGTGTATGTACTTAATACAAAAGTGATTGAATAAACTAAGTTTTTTAGAGTAAGGTAGAATATAAAGGCAATTTTTCATCTACATACATTCTTATAACTCCTCATCTATATTAAGAAACTTGAGAGAAAATTACTTTGGAAGCACCCTTTATTCCTCTCTTGTCTATTTACCATTAAGTCTTATAGTCACATAAACATATTATGAGTAAAAATCCCTCTACAGAATCCTTATGTAGTCAGACATTTTGTGCTTTTGATTCTCAAAGAAAGAGAAAAACACACTTAATCATAAAATCACATTTGTCTTTTTAACAGCACTATTCCCAAGGGACCAAGGAGACCTACAAAGAAATCACAAAATAGAAAGTAAAAAATTTCCTGGATATGGGTTTTAGTGGACAATTTATAAATCCCAATTGTACTTTTATTGTTATCATGTTAAAAAGTTAGAAATTATTCCCTTCCAAATACACTGAAAATAGCTTGAGATCTGGAAGAAGTCACCCAACATATAACTAAGTCCATGGGAACAAAGTCTTAAAAGATTTTTAGACAACAATAGGTACAACAAAATAAAAAGTTTTGAAGATAGGAAAGCACATCCACTAACATTTTAAGACTGAAATAGATTAAAATATATATCCTTATATATCCTATAATTGCTAAGAGTAGATAAAAACCCATGCATTCAGAATTAAGATTCAAAGAATTCTCTACACCAAATTCTTCCTTTATTATAAAGATTTTCCCTTTTATAGGATCCTTGTGCAGTGTTATAAAATGGTAACTGACAAGCTATTGGCTCTAAGAAAGATGAAGGTGTTCAACCACTTCTGTAAAAATATCTTTTGCGCCTCAAAACCAAATATGTTCCTTCAGAAATATTTAAGATATTCTGCAACAACTATACTCACCATCAGAGTATGTGATAAAAATACTCTGTCCCTATGCTTCAATTTAGCTGAGACATCACTGAAAACAGTTATTGCCTAATCCATAGATGAGTCAGAAACTTAGCTTTCATCCACATGTGTTTCTTTTTAGTAGCTGGGTGGCTGAAATACCATCTTGATTATATGTGAGACAGGTTACTGTGATAACTTATCCCATTAGTGACATATGGTATGTAAATAGATTATAACCTCTGTGTTATCTTAAATTTCAACTGACAGTTAATAAGGCCACCTGCATGGTCTGTTTTTGTGGGATCTCAAAACGGTAACTAGAGAGGGAGATGCCTGTGTAAGATATTACTGCATCAAAGTCTCATGCTTTTTTAGGAACGTAGAACTTCAGGATAAAGGGCAACTCAGGAAACCAGGCTCATATTTCTCTCACAACCTTACCATAAATGAAATTTCCCAACAATGCTTTTACTTACACATAGCTCAAAGCACTATCTTGCTCCATGGATCTTTTCCACTTATAATTTTCAGCATGGAGTAAAATTGTATTACAATAAATTGAATGCTCCATTCCAAAAGTTCATTTTAATGCAACTACACACACACACACACACACACACACACACACACACACCTGACTACTTTGGTAAAGACTACCCTGATTAGTGGAAAATCTGAATTACTTAATACTTGTAAGACTTAAAAAGTGTTGTAATAAGCACAAAATGTTAACTATTTCTTAGTACATGTTTCTGAAAATGACTTTAATATACTTATAAAATAATTATGTAACTGAATGCTTATACAGTTTGAAGATCTAGGAAAAAGTCAATTTTTTAGAGTTCTTATAATTGGACTATTGTCAATTTATTGCAAAACAAATGTAATCATCAATACATTCAGTTTCATGTTATGAAGGAGTGGCTGTGGTCTCAAAATATCTCTGATGGTGAGCTTTGGTCCAGAGTCTACCTGACAGTTCTTGCAGGGAAAGAGGGCTGGTTGTATTTGTACATCTTTTCAGACTAAGAGGTCAGTCAGAAAGGGGGAGACTGTGGGTGTTGTCAGAAGGGGAAGCTCAGGAAATGGAATATGAAGAGGCAAATGTTAACAGTGTGCTTTATGATAAGGAGGGACCCTTGACTAATGGTTGAAGTCTCATAGGCAAGACTGTCTCAGCTACAGAAATGTTTACAAGTCCCCTAAATCTAACTCGGTGCTCACCCTGTCATCCCCTGATTACTATTTGGTTTTCTATGTAGCTCTAACTATGGGAAATTAATTCAATGGTCATACTGGGATGATTATTATAGTTATTATGACAGTTGCATTCTCTATTGTTAAGTCAGTAAGTTGAATGCAGTCTCTAGTGGAAAACAGATTAATATAAAATAATTTCATATGGTATAAAAATCGGAGGTATAATAATTAAGTCTACATTATCAGTGCTCTACTTGAGAAGTGCCCCTATACATACTAAAAATCAAATCGAACCAAACAACATCTAGTGTTTGGGAGACAATGTTTGTAAAATATACAAAAAGGATGTGAAAATGTCCTATGGTAAAATGTTGAAGAAATAAATTACAAGTTATCCTGAGTCACAGGATACGATGATACACAAATCACATTGTTGGTTGTTTTAAGAGCAAACTATAAAACACTGGCTAACTATTGTTTTTACTTATACATTTATGTCAAAAAACACAAGTCTTAAGTTAAACTCGAAATTAGTAGGCAGTCTAATACTTTATATATTATATTCTCCTAACTCCCTCGAAAAAGTAGGGTAGAACTACAATATTTTTATTATCCATCTGGAGACTTAGACTCAGTTAATGGATTTTTATTTTTTTTAAAGAAGAAAAAAGAAAGTTATCAGAACCAAAAATGATTCGGCCCATGCCTTCTGAGACTCAAATTCATGTTATTGTTTTCCCTAATGTGATGCCATTAGCACGCTTAAAAGGGAATAATGAAGGTTTAGGTTCACAACATCAAGAATAACAGGATAGAAGACAAGAGCCATCAATGGACAAGAGACTTCAACAGACTTTGAAAAACTGAAAATAAATGGAGTAATGTTAATGGAAAACACATAGGAAGAGAAGCTTCATCCCAGTGTACACATGCAGGGAGGATTCAGTCTAGAAGAATAAGGAGGGAAGCTGGACTAGGAAATTGGAGGTAAAATAAAGAGACTACAAAAAGGAGATTAATCAAATATCCACATCAATCACTATCAATGACCGCTCTATGGCCGGATATAAACAAACCAATTAATTAACCTTCCAAACAAACAAGAAGCAATTTTAACTACCAACAACTGAATAATCCAAGAAAAGGAATGCTGGCATGGAGGGGTTCCTCAATACACCTGGACTTATCCTTCTAAAGCATCATTAAATGAACACTGGCTCATTCTTTCAATTTTTTTTTTTAGTTTATTTATTTGAGAGAGACAGAGACAGGGTGAGTGGGGGAGGGACAGAGAAGAGGGAGACAGAGAATCCCAAGCAGGTTCTGCATTGTCAGCACAGAGCAACCCTGGATCATTCTTAAAATTGTCTATTAGTTAATGACTGCATTCAAACACATATCAACTTTCAATAGAAACTCAAGACAGCTGTTGAAAAGGAAAGAATCACAGTATATGTTTTGATTCTGCAGAACATATTTCTAATACCCATTATAGAAGTACTCCATTGGTTTGAAAAATCTTGGAATCAATCTGTACAAAATAGAATGTAAATCTTATGAGCCTTAATTTTAAGAGTGCAGGTGACAGAGGATGGAAATTGTTAGTGGAGGCGGAGAACTGAATAGAAATGTTAATAGCCATATTTTATAATACAGAACACCCAAAGATATTCTACAGTTGAGTGAGAGAGAAGCAAAGATGTTCATTCATTATATAAAGTTACAAAGTTAACCAATAAAAGAGCTAAAAAGAGTGAAATTTCACTATATTAGTAGCAATCCTAGGAAGACCTGTCCACACACTAATGACCACCTCTAATTCCTCTCTCTCTCCTTTTGCATTGATTGTCCATTTCTTCTTGATTCTCATCAAGTTACCACAGTGACCACTCCACTGAATAGCTCTCATCAGAGTCTTCAATGAAAAATCCAGGAATCAGATCTCAGTGCTCATCCCGCTTTTGTGCAATTTTTGAGGCAGTTGACATTCTGCAGGTAGGTTTGCAATGGTTAGAACCACAAGCTCTGTAGCCAGATTGCCTGGATTAAATATACAGTTTAGTAACCATGAAACTTTGTGCAATCTAACTGGTCTTTCGATTTCCAGTTTTGTTTTTAATCTGATAACTACGATTACTTACAATAGCTATATCAGAGGGTCGCTGTGAGGAATGGAATAATTAATAAGTATAGAAAGTACTTAGAATGGTGACTGGGGCTACATATAAATTATTATTATTAATCTCCTCCTTCTCCTTAGCCTACTTTCTTCACTTGCTTTCCAGGCAAACAAATTCTGGTTTTCTTCTGACTCTACAGGCTGCCCTTTTTTTAGTTTCCTCTAGCAGGTCTTGCAATCACTCATTGTCTAAATACAGTCTGGGTCTTGGCCCCAGTCCTCATCTTCTCTTCATCTGCATACAGATTTTTGGTGACTTTATTGTATCTAGGCTCACAGTTTTTATAATTTCTATATGTTTGTATTCATAGAATTTTCATATATGGCCTACGCCTGTCCCTTAAATACAGTCTTGCAAGTCCAATTGCCTTCTTTGTATTTCCTCTTGTATATACCTAGTAGACATCATAAAATTGACATGTCGATAAGTAAATATCTTTCTCCATACCAAATCTGCCCCTCCCACATTCTTTCCCTTTGCAGTAAATGGAATTGCCTTTCCAATGAGAATCTCCTCTCTGTTTACCAATCCCACTTGAAATCTGTCAGCTAATTCTACTGACACTGCCTTCAAAATATATTTTGAACTTAACTTCCTCTCCACTTTCAATATGGTACTCCAAGCTTTTCTCCATGACCTTCTCCCCTTCTTGTTTTTACCTTCTCCCCATTAAAAACTATTTCCAACAAAGCAGCCAGAGTGACCCCTTGATTTTTATACCTGTTTACACCTCTTTATGGAATATGGTGGCTTCCCATTTCTCCTGGAATAAAATCCAATGTCCTTGCAGCGGCAAAAGGGTCACATCACGCTAGTGTTTCCCTGCTCTTCATCTGAATTAATCCTACTCTTTTCCTGCCTCCTTCCCTCTGATCCATCCCAACTGGGTTATTTACTCTTCTTAAAATAAACCAGACAAGCTCCTAACTCAAGGTCTTAGCTCTTGTCTTCTGTCAGCTTGAAACTCTCTCTCCCAAGATAGCCACACTGCTGGTTCTCTTACCTCCTCTGCTCAATGTCATTTGAGTGAGGGCTCCATATTTAAATTGGCAGGAATATGGCTTCTACACAGGATCTTTTTTTCTGGTTTGTTTTTCTCTACCATCAGCTGTCCAGTTAGTGATACATATTTTAATTTTTTATTGTCTCCCATCACTAGGGTAGATGTAAGCTTCAAGAGGGCAAGGATTCTTTAATCTCTTTTGTCCTCTGCTGTATCTCAAGTGCCTAGAAGAGTGTCTGAAGAATGCTAAGTGCTTAAAAAATATGTACTGAACACATTAATGGAGGATGGGAGAGATGGGGAGTGTGTGAATCAAAAGAGAATGACCAAATTAATGAATACAAACTAGTGCAGAAGTATTTTATTTAGCTACATGGGAGTAACTACCAAAGGAAATACCTGAAATAATTAAAGTGTTTACCTCTTTAATAATAACTAAAGGGTTTATCAGACTGGGCATGAGACAGTCTGAGCATCAGGCCGTTGTTTTTAATAATGAGGATGTTATTACTTTGAATTACTTTCACATATTCAAATACAAGTTAGAAGTGGAATGGACAGAAGTGATCAGAGAAAGTGAGAAGGGAGAGACGAGGCTGACTTGAGGTTTCTAACATGGGTCAATATATTTTATTATACATATGACACAATATTTAAGGGGGAGAAGGTATAGTGTCAGTAGCTGAGTTGAGTGTCTATTACATGCCAAGTGTTGTGCTAAGGAGGCACTTTATACATGAATCACTCTCTGAGGACTTCTCAATGCCTTCATGAGGCAGTTACCTCCATTCCAATAGTAGAGGTAAGAACACTGGTATTTGAACAGGTTAAAATCATTTGCTCAATGCCACAACACTGGGAATTGGCAGGCAGAATTTAAACCCATGTTTGCCTGACTCTAAAATAACCAAAACTGTATAGATGCTGCTTCATCTATAACAACAGAAGTATGAGTAGTCGTCAAGCCTTTTAAACAGTGAAATAAAAGCACAACGTAAGCAAACTGTGTATGTGCGTATTATATGCTCTTTTATTATTGCACTCTCTTGGTTTCCTAAATCAGGCAATTAACAAAAACTCTCTATCCCTTCAATTATTCCTCTCTAGAAAAGAAAAAGTCCCACTTAAAAAATATTCATAAATGTCCTTTGCGTTTCATTTGTTTAAAGTTTAATTGATTCACTGACTTTTTTGAAGAGCACACTATAGGCCACAACACAGAGCTGAGTTAAGAAACTAATTGAAGCCAGGTTCACGAGGGCTTAAATTACCAGAGCCTTCCTGTCATCTTAAATTAAACTTCCTTAATATACTTTGCAAGATTTATAACCCCAGGCTGAAAAGCTGTAAGCCGTCCCAGTTTCTGAGTGAATCCCCCAGAAGGAAATGATGTTTCCTGGAAAAGAGACAGGCAAATGTCCTCAATGGAAAGAGGGTTCCAAGAGCAACGTGTGTGGCGGGGGTCGCGGGAACCTTTTCAAGGGGCTGCACAGGGAATAGATAAGTCACTCAAAGAACACGTGTCCATAGATTTTGCTATTTGGCGTGCGAGTCCTCTGAGAAAGTTCGTATAAATTGCAAGTGGACACATATTTGATTTTCTCCTACAAATGAGAAGCAGAAGGGCAAATGATCAGCTGCGGAAATCATAATCTCCCCAATTCTCAAAATAGCTGTTATGGTAGTTCAGAAAGATATATCTTCGTCGCTGCCTTTCTTACTCCTGTGATCTATGTGATTTATTACCTATTTCTACTTTTACACTTAATTTCTTTTCTTTTTAACATGTTTTATTTCTATATAACATGAAATCTCTATTCATGTGATTCAGTGATCACTATTTGCGAGTTGGTAAAATTCACTATGTAATAACAGGAAGGAAAGTTATTTAATCATCTGGATAAAAATTAAGCAAAAAGGTCCACATTTTAAGAAAAAAAAACCCTCTTTCTTAAAGCTTTTAGCAAATAAAAATCATCATCTTTTACACATAGTATCATGTTAACACTTCATGTATAGCTGGACCAAGACATAAGAAAAATAAATTTTTGTTTTATAATCTTCTTTCACTACAATGATTTACCAGATATTCTTAGGAAGATTATCCATTCATGATATGCATTCTGCTCATTCCTGGCTGGTCTCATGTGTCAGACATTGTGTAAGATTTGGGTGAAATTAAACTTCCTGTCATCTTTCATGTCAACTAGAACTCTATGGTCAAAACTCAACACATGGAAAAGTATGATTAGCAGAAATAACCTGAATGCCCAAAACATACCTACTGATCAAATGAATTTTCTGAGTTTGAAAATTAAAGCATTCTTCTCTACTTTTTTTCTAGAAAAAGAAATAATATCTTCTGATCTTCTAGTTCAAATTTATAGAAAAGAACGATGACTTCAACTCTTACTAAAGATTTTTATCAATTTTATTAAAACATTTCTCATATTTTTCCAGTTGGTTTAAGAAAGGGTCTTTACTATTTTCAAAATAAAAAGAAAAGCCAGAAAAATAGGAGGAACTAGTCTTATATTCACATTAAATAAATGCAAATAGGATGTTTTACATTACATAATCCAGCAAGATCTTTAATCTTTACTCATGCAAAGTCCTTCCAAACATCATTGACAAAGAGAATTTAATTTTTATGTTAAATATATTCACATTTTTGAGAATTGAAGACTTGATTAATCAAGGCTTTATCACTCCAGATATAACCAAGTATTCCCCGGGAACGTTTAAGAAATTTACAATTCGAGTCCCCGCCTTATTTTAATATAGATACTACAAATGGATAATTCCAGGAATAATAAGAATTTCCACTGTACATCTTTTTGAAACTAATTGTATTTTAATAACATGACCACCCCAAGTCAAGGATATGTTTAATTATTTTTATTCTACTAATTTTATAAATACACACAATTGTCATTTGGAACTACTTACACTTGCAACTACCCATCTTTCTACTTAAAATTGGAAACAGGTGGAACACAGATTTGTTAATTCTTACATTATCTCATTTCAGAAATAATCGTGGAAAACTACTATGTGTAAGGCCCTGTGCTTACTATTATAATTATTACTATTATTATTACTGTTACGAGTACTACCACACCAGTAATTAAGATATCACAAATCTTGCTGTACTGACAGCGCTTGCCTTTTAGAGGGAAGTGGCAAGAATAAATAACGGATATAAGAAGTGAATTGAGGTTAAAGGTTGATTAAGGCTAAGCTAAGGAAAAAAAGAAAAAGTATGGCGAAGTGCAATGGGGAGCGGAGATGGGACGCAGGCAGGGTTAAAAGGGTGGTTAGGTAAGCATCAGTGGGAAGGCAACAGATGAGCGGCTGACTTGAGGCAGATGAGAGATTTAGCCAAGCAGCTATCAGAGTATTCCAGGCAAAGGATCAGCAAGAACACATTGCCTAAGGTGGGAGAAAACCTGGGCTACTTGAGACCATTGCAAGGCTTTGAGCAGAGAGTGACCTGTGCCAGATATGTTCACAGTGTCTTATGCTGTACTGACCCAGTGAACCTAAAAACAACTTCATGAAATGGGCACCAAGACGTCAGGCAAGTTGCCCCAGGCCACACAATTAGGCAGTGGGAGAACTGGGAGCCAGGTTCGGGCAGTTTGATTCTAGAGGCAAGTTTCTTGTTGCCACCTGAGCAGGATACACACACTTACACACACACACACACACACACACACACACACACACACACACACACACGCAGGTATGCTCTCATGTATGTGAGCCTACATACCCACAAACATGCACACGAAAGTAGAGAAAGAGCTGAGAAACCAAAAAAAGAGACTTTGTTACCCACACTCGATTCCTCTTGGTCCATGTTTTATTTTCTCTCTTGTATACTTATTAACCTTTAGGTCAAAGTGTCTGTTTAAATGAAAGATGTTCCAAATGATTGAAAACATTTGGAGCTATTTTTAAAATAGCAAAACCAAGTTACAAATTCTTAATGTATAAAATACTCTGGGAATATATACAGTTACATCAATTTATTTTAAATAAACAAAAAGAATAAAACAAAATAAAACTCTCACTGAACTGAAACAATGTGCCCTTAAAATTTTTTGGAGTTGACAGAGAAAAATGTAAGAACATTTTCTGGCTAAATATCCAGAATACTATAGCAACCAGTTATTTAAGCTATTTACTTGGGAAGAGATTTAGAATCAACAGAAAGGCTTCATAAATCATGACTTATGACTCACACTTCAGGAGAATGAAGATAAATGTGTCACTGGGTTATTTTTTTCTGCATTAATTATCTTGGTTCTACTATAACGACATATAGTAGATATCCTTTCTTATGTATATTATCACTACGGGCTTTTGAAAAATACATACAACGATTGTTGTACATAAGTCCACATAAATTCTAATTCATAGGCTATTCTCTGACCAAATCTATACAAATAGAAATAAGTATTAATGTTTGAAATAATATTCTTCAAAACATATAATAAATTCTATTAAAATTAAGACTTGTAGCCCCTCTCCATCAGAGACATAAGTGCTATATTTACTACAGCAAGTACTCCACATTTATAAATTATTGGTCTAAAAAGTAATTAAAAGTAATTAAATTTATCATAAGAAAAAATTATTTAGGAGTGTGCCTCAGTCTTAAAGGATACCGGTGAAAAGAATACTCCTCAAAACGTTTCAGAGAAAAAAATAAGCAGGCTCTCCCCAAAATGGTGTAAAATTACCATGCCTACTATATAGGGTTTTGTATCTAGAAAAAAAAACACAATTCCATAACAGTCATGCATATCCAGTAAGAATGAGAAAAACAATCTCCCCAAAAGGGTCATAACCACTGAGAACTTCTGGGCAAGAAATTCCACATGGCAGATACAGAAATAGAATGAGGTAAAGCAAAGACAAACGATACTCCATATCACTTCCAGAGGTCACATGTTTTCTACAATACATATACCACTTAACTTCCTATGTTTTTTCCACTACTATTCCTGCCTTTTGTCCGTGGTTTAAGTAACTTACACCAAACTCTAGGAATTATTATTTCTGGCAGTTTTTACAATCTAGATCTCTTTCTACCAACTCCTCCAAATAATAATACATAATAAAAAGCTATTTCCTTCCCCCGCTCCTCTCCATTCTTAAGGAAATCCAAAGAACTTACTCCGTATTTTTTTTCACTTTGACTTTTGCATAATTTCACTTACATCATAAATAGCCCAGATGAGCTTAAAGAACAGAAACATATCTGCATTGAGTAATGAGAAATATCTTTTATCACTCCATGAACTCTGTAGTATACCCTATATTTTTTGATAAAATTCTAATTTTTCTATATTGATTTAATAATTCATTAGTGAATAAAATCTGCCAAAGGGAATAGAGTTTACATGGTCATATAGAGAAAAGAAATATTTCCTAATATGAAGAAAGGGCTAGTTGGCAGGTGAAAGAGAAGAAGATTTCTGAACTGTTGAATATTTGACAATAAGGATGGGGCGTGTGCTTTGTGAATGTAATTTGGACTTTAACTTTTTGAGTCAATACTAAATATCAAAAACAAATTCAAGGTAAACCGAGTGTTACTAAGTTTCAGGTTTGTCTTCTAAGATGGAAAAAGTTAAATATTTACATATGGAAAAAGTTAAATATTTACATATGTTTGATATGTATATATACTCTTCAACATGGTGAGTATTTTCATATTGGACATTCTCCCCACTAAGGAAAAACAATCAGCTATTTACGCAATAGAGCTAATGACCTGATACCCTGGTCATTGATGAGGAACAAATGAGCAGTATGCATGAAACTTGTTAACTTAATTTCATTCTGTGATGATTTTTTGATGTGTCAACTCAGTCCCACTTATTCAATCAAACACTAATCTAGGTGCTGCTGTGAAAGTATTTTGTGGATGTGGCTAAAATCCACAGCAGCTGACTTTAAGAGAGATTATCCAAGATAATCTGGGTAGGTCTGATTCCCCACTTGAAAGGTCTTAAGAGCAGGATGGAAGCTTACTTGAGAGAAGAAATTCCACCTGTATATAAAAGTTTTGGCTCATGCTGAGAAGTTCAGCCTGCCTTTCCTGATCAGCTGCCTTTAGGATTTCAGACTTGCCTAGGGAGTCCCCATGATCATGTAAACCAATTCTTCACAATAAATCTCTTAATCCCTTATTGGTTCTGCTTCTCTGGCTGAACCCTGACTGATAGAAAGTCCAAATTGGAAAACGGCAGTAATGGAAGTGTAAGGAAGGTGCCGTGATTTGTCAGCACCTCACCCCAGGCTGTGTCTACAATGAGCCAACGGTATCAAGTCAGACGAACACATACATGTGTGTTTATAAATACACACACACACACACACACACACACACACACACACACACAATCATACATTAAAAACAGTATGTCCCCAAACACTCAAATCCCTATGTTTAACAGATCTGAAACTTTTGACAGACTTAATGAATTTATCAAACGACTCAAAGATAATTGAGTAGAGAGTAGGAGTCCAGAGTAGGACTCAATAGCACATTCTAAGTAATAATTTGCAGAAGGAAATAACCTGCCGCATCGCTGACAAGAAAGACATTTCACACACTTTGATACAAACCACAATCATCTCTAGAAAACAAACACAAATATTTCATCCCCAGAGTGATAAATGTTGCTCATCCAACCAAAAGAAAAGTGGTTTTAACTTGTGTCACATTAGTCAAAAAATATCATAACGCTGACACAACGACATAAATCGGTTTTTCAAACTCACAAACAAAAACTCATTTAAAAACGAGTTGTATCTAGACACGTTGATTTCAAACACATCTCTGCTTCCCTCCTTACCTGGACTGCATATCTTGCTGGCTTTTGGCCTGACTGGCTTCTGCCTGAGGGGAGGCGTGGCTGACTGGCTGCTGAAGCTCCACCAAGGACTGGTAATACTGTTGCTGATGGTGTTGTTGCTGCTTGTAGCGAGACAAACTGAAAAACAGCCCTAGAATGGCTTTTAAGTTTCCATTTCTTATTTCTGTATCAAAGGGAAAATATACAAACAGTAAAAACATACAAATGAATGTGGTTTTCCTTTTTATTATTTGTTTTACAACTGAAATTCTAGTTGCCATTGTCTTAGACTAAATCTGCGAAGATGGAAATGCAACTGGAGTCTCTCAGTCACTTGTGAATTTCTGACACGTAGCATTTCCAAATAGCTTGGAGCTTCAGGGACTGAGTCACGGGATGGGGGGTACAGAGAACAAAACTTGGATGAGCCATGCTCTTTGCTGATCCTTAACTACAGTTTTTCTGGAGTTTGCTTCTTCCTACAAACGGATGGGCTGTCTTGTGCTAATCATTTGATTTAGCATTCTGCTGCCCTCACAAATACACAGCTGTTATCAACATAGTGATGGCTCCGAAGTGGAGAAAAAAAGCCACCTAAATGTTGGTTGTCCTGCATTATAAATCAGGATGGTACGGGTGTACTTTGTAATGGCAACTGGATTTATAGCAGTCCTAAATCACCCAACAATAAATTTATTAATATAGCTATCTGTCTATAAATATAGATAGATAGATGTAGATAGATATATAGTACACACATATATCATAAAGTCAACATCGTATTAATTTTTAATGCTCCAATTCTTTTATTTATAACTCATGTTATATATTAATAAATAATAAAGACCATGACATTAGATAACATAACCGAATAAATGTAAATGTATAAATCCTAGTAGAAATACATCAAGCTCCTTTATAAACGTTTCTAATATTGAATAAAAAGTTAAATGTACAAAGTAAGCTACAATCTGACTCTAGCTTTTTTTTCTCTTGTAGTTATAACTTAAAACTTAGGAGTAGAGATGGAAGTAAAGTCTGAAATAAGGCCATGAAACCTATAATCACATTCTAAATAAAACACGCTGTTGGCAATAAAATATACATCCTCCTGTGAGGTCAGGGTTCCATGCCTCCTTTCTGTAGTTTAGGGACATTAACAAACTATTCTGATTTCTTGCTCTCTGATGGTTTATAAATGTCACATGGAGTCCACAGTGGCATTATTCATATGCAATGAGAATGAGAATCCTGCCCCCGCCAAACCTTCTCACAGTGGCCATGATATAGAAGAATTAGTCTGATCGATAAGAGGCTACGGTAAGAAAGTATTAATGTTCCCATGTACCCCTGGATGATCATAGCGGTTTTAAAAAATCTCTGGTTTTATTAATATGCATATTTAATTAATTTAGAAAATCATTTTGAGCATTCATATACTTTTAGAAGATAAATGAAGACCAATGGGTTTGTGTTAATAAAGGATGTCCCATGAAAAGGAAGAGACATAAAAGGAACAAACTGGAGCCTTTCTAACCTGCTTTTAACCACTAAAAAAGTGAAATATTTTCCTGGGGAATTTTATCACTTTTATTCAAAATTATAGAACTATCAGTTAGGTTTGAACCTAAACTTGTTGGCCACCAAATGAGTAATTTAATATTATGCAACATATATAAATGTAAAAGATAAAAGAAATTTAAAACAACAAAAATAAATATAGAAGAAAAATTGGGAAAGCTCAATAATTCTACTAAATGTTCACTGTATTTCAGAAGCCACATAATTCCTTTTTCCAATGACAGCAAAAATTTTAAAACAGAGGTGTCTGATATTTCTAATATGTGTCAGGTAAAAGGCTATTCGCAGAAAATAATCATAGTAGAAACATTAACAGATCTAAATTGTCAGAGTATATACAAGTATTAAGCAGAATTTTTATATATAAATTAACATTCTAATAAGATGGTTTTTGTTAATGCAGATCTCAAAGGATTTGCTATTTCATAATTTTAACTAGATTTCATTAATAACACTTGAAAAGTTTTCCTAAAAATATATGTGAAAGAGAAAGTCTCAGAAAAAAAAAATGACTGTACCAGTTCAGTCTTTTCCCACTTTTCTGTATTTTAATGATGACCTTTTAAGCCTTTAATGACTTTAAAGCTTTTATATACAACAGTTATTAAGTATTGTTAGTGCTAATTATTTAAGACCTCATGATGCGTAATTTTAGCTCACCAAATATTTCAACTAGGACTACCAATAGAAATTTTATTGACAAAATAATATTTTCAAATTAATTATACTATTTTTACCTGTATTTAGGTCCACTATTACACAGCGTTATCTATGCACACATCTATCCCTCTACTTAAGACTCCAAAAATACTATACACTGGTAATAACATAAAGATTTTTTGTTAATCTACACCTCTCTCATACACTTATGCATGTAAGTAACAGTTTTGGCAAAATATGAAACATATATAAATAATTAAAGCATAGGTTAATAACCACTGCACTTATGTTTCTATTATTTTGGAAACTTTACTGATTTCCTTTATATATTAAGAAACTTTGTGCTCCCACTTTGCATTTCTTGTAATACAAAAAAAATTTTTTTTTT
Organism: Panthera uncia; assembly: GCF_023721935.1. NCBI lineage: Eukaryota > Metazoa > Chordata > Mammalia > Carnivora > Felidae > Panthera > Panthera uncia. The sequence continues at coordinate 98,812,769 of NC_064809.1, read as the reverse complement.
TTTTTTTACAAACTTAGGTGTTATTTGTGACAACTATGCCTTTTCTTACCTTCAGCAGATAGACCTTGAACATTTACTCCTCTGGCTGCTAGAAAACTAAGGCAGACATCAACATTTTCAATCTGTAATATGAAAAGCAGTGAAAAAGCAACTTAGAGGGTTATTTTTAAATAAACAAATGAGCTAAAATGAAACCAGAGAGTAAGATAAAGAAAGAATGAATACTTTACATTCATTTCATACTACAGATCTTTGTACCAGAGTTTAACTAGAATTATTCCGGCTAACTGAAGAACGAATATAAAGCTTGCATTGTCCAGTGTGGTATTTACAAACAATTCATAGAGGCCCGATCAAGAATGGCATTCTTACAAATTAGCAACCCACCTACTTAACATAAATCTGGATTTTGTGCTTCACCAATAAGTCTCAACGAAAGCATCCATAGAAGAAGACTGTTGCTTATGCAAGTTATAGAATGTTTGGATGTAGGTAATTGAGATTCAATCAGTGAGATTTGGTAATATGCCAGAAGGGTTGATACAGCATGAAAGAAATAAAGCGAATTTTCATCTTAAATCATAGCAAGTCTTTATTTTTAAAACTGTATTTGTATTTCTACAATTGTATATTCCTCTGATTAAATAAATATAGGTATTGTCTTTGTAATGTAAAATTGTGATGCCAGGGTGCCTAGGTAGCTCAGCTGACTCTTGGTTTCGGCTCACAGTTTATGGGTTCCAGCCCCACGTTGGGCTCTGTGCTGACAGCATGAAGCCTCTTGGGATTCTCTCTTTCCCGCTCACTCTCCCTCTCTCTCTACCCCTCTCCTGCTTGCTCTTTCTTTCCAAATAAATAAATCAACTGAAAAAAAAATGTCATGCCATGGCTTTTAAACAGTTTGTTTTGATATAATTACTAGCTTGTAACCATTTAGAATGATATGCAAACAAAAAACATAAAACACAAACAAACAAACAAAACCCAAATGACTGATTTATGTTACTTTACAGGTTGACCTCAATACTGACCATCATGTTATACAACAAAGTTAAACAGCTAAGGATTTGTAAAAGAGTATAGGAAACTAGAAAGTCCTGTTTCTTTATGAGTCATCTCCCTGGGTTGTTTTGGTATTCCATAAATCTTGGAATTCTAAAGTAAATAGAAGATTTAAAGTTAATCCTTGGCAAGGTATTGTTTTCTGTCATATTAAATTATCATCCAAATCTATGCATATGGACATACAAAGTTCTGCCAATGTCCTCTCTAGCTTAGCTTCACAGCAAGGTCAAAGTGTCTCTTAGAGAAAAGAAAAAGAAAAAAAAAGAGATTAAAAATCTGTCCTTATAAAATGGACAACAATTTACATTCCATTTTAAATGTAATTTTATGCAAAACTAAATTAATAACATTCAATTAGATATTCTTTGCTTAAAAATGCAGCCAAGATCTACACATTTGTTTTGTGAAAAGTGATTTTACGGATTTATTTCAAAATAAGTTTTACTAAAAAACAAAAAGTAAGTTTTATTTAAATTATTCTATTGAAACAATAGATTTGAAGTCACTAAGTCCAACAGGATCAAACACCTTGTTTGCTCATTAGCATGTGAATATCCAATAACGTTAAGGTGCTGAAATATATTTTACATTCTTTATTTACATTTCACTTTGCTACTATAAAATAAGACTTGGAAGGAAGGAATTGAGGAGGAAGGAAAAGAAATGGGAAAAAGATGATATTCTACTGTATCCATCTAAAATATTCTTTTGAACTTTTTTTCCAGGACCATTACAAACAAGTAAAAAAAACACACTAAATAATTACTGTGGTCTAATACTGAGAAAGAGAATTGAACTGAATATTTTCAAACATTCACCCTAATAGTCTTGCTGTTGTTAACTCCATAGCAATTATATACCTTTTACAGAAAATAGGAAGATTCCTGATCCAAACTTATATGTAATTTACAGCAAAATGTTCACAGGCTATTATTGCCTAAATTTCAGTTATTTTTATTATACCTGAACAGATTAATTCACTGTAAGAACCACAAAAGGTTAACAGATAGAGTCTGTAATTAAGAATGTAAGATAGGTTTTTTGTTTTTGTTTTTTGTTTTTGTTTTTTGGCTACCTTTGAAACCACTTAAAAACAAACTGGTGCCTGGCGTGGGTATCAGAGACCAAGAGCTCTTTCAGCATGCACCATAAATTAGAAAGGAAAATAAAAGGGCCCTAAAAGAGTAGAGGAAAAAAATATTTAAAATACATTCTGTATTCCTTACATAGCGATTTATCAGGGGCATTCAACATTTTGGGATATTCCTTTATAGTTATTCATTATGAGTACCAACAATTCAAGATAGTTAATTCAGTTCTGCATTACTGGTATAGTAGTTAAGTAACAGCAATAGAACAAGTAGTTGAATACTTAATTTCCAGTAGGACTATTAAAGCCTACTTTATTATAATATATTCAATGATATTTGTTTATATATTCAGGCATGGGGTTTTTGAGACTTCAAGCCCCTGGAACATAGGAACTACATTTTGTTGACTCATGTAGTTTCAGCAACCTAAGATGGTGTTTAGTATCTGATAGGTGCTCAGTGCACACTTCAGGAAGAATAGAGGTAAAAAGGAGCAGTGGCCAGCCTATCCCTGTACTTTTGGAAGAAAGGAGTAGAGGGGTGGTGGGGGGAGAGAAAAGGAGGAAATGGGGAGGAAAGGGGAGGGGAGAGACATCATTTGATTCATAGTATACAGGTTCAATTATCTTTGGGATTTTTAAAAATATACTAATTCTCTGTGCCTGACTCCAGACAATATAAATCAGAAATTCTGTGGGTTGGGGCTGAACATCAATTTGTTGTCAAATTTTAGCTCCCAGGGTCAGCCTATCCTCCTCTTTACAGATTAAGCAACTGACCTGCAGAGATCTCATAGAAAGATGAGCAGAGGAAGCCAATAAAAGAGTGTATATTTCTAATCCCCAGTTTACATGAAATCCAAGATGTGTAAAAGTAAATAATGAAAACAAAATCAGAATAGTGATGAACTTTGGAAGGGTAAAGTCTGGAAATCTGCAGGAGGGGACCAGGCATGCTGAAAGTGTCCTTTGTTCTGATCCAAGTGTGACAACACAGGTATATACATTTTAAAAAAGCAATCACCTATATACTTGAGATTGGAGTATTTTTTATACTTTCCATGTTTTTATTAACCTCAATTCATATTAGAGTACTTTACACTCTTTTATGTATGTTTCACTTCAATTAAAAATAAAAATAAAATGATCAGCCCCTATTTTATTGAAAATATAGGCATATAATGGGTGCCTTGTATGAAGGCTTGATGGGTGGCTGTTGCAAGTAATTAAGTGAATGACGATGGTGTTTAAGACAATGGTGGTGGCTGTGAAGGTGAGCCAGATTCTGGACATAAGTTAAAGAAATATGGTGGGAAGATATGGCCTGTAAGAGGAAGTGAGGAGTCAAGGATGACCATGATACTATAGAATTCATGCATTTTACATCTTATGCCTGTGGTATTTTATATAGATCCCGTAGAGCAGGAATACAGAAAAATTCATTCTCAGTTCTGTGGGCACCACCCTTCTCATATGGCTCAAGAAAAAGTCCCATCCATACCTCCTAGTCACTCTAAGACTTTTATTTATTTGCCTACTACTACGTCATGCACAATTTGTTGGGTCTATTTGTGGCTTACGTTTCATTACCCAGAACACCCATAGTGCCTCCCTCTTCCTGTTCAATTTAAGCATGGCTACATAAAATACATAAAAATATTGACTTTGTAATAAAAATAAAACAAAGTTTCTAAGTTATAAATCTACTCAATAACATCCAATTTCTAAGTTCCAAATCCAGTCAATAAGATCTAGTCGGAGGTTTCAAAATGTTTGGGTGCACTGAGCCTTGAGGCTTTGGTTGTATGAAAATATCTGATGTTATCACAATGTCTAAACAAAAAGACAATTTTCCTCGAATAAATACAAAAATAGACTGCTGTATGTTTTCCTTACTGAAGACACAAATTCAATAGAAATTGGTTCATATTTTTACCTCAGCAGTTTCTATTTGTATAATTAATATTAGTATTTTGGAGCACTATCATTTAATTGTGTTTATGTTTTATAAAATCAAACCCTTAACTTATTCATTCATCAAGCATTTATTCAACTTATTTTATGCATGGAATTATGCTCAGTGTTGCAAACATAAATTTCAAGACATAGCCATGACCCTTGGATCTTTTCTAAAGAGCATTGACTCATTTGCAATATTTTCCACACTCTTGTGAAAAATCAAAGGCATTTTTCAAAAACAAATTTCGCTGATCATCTAATTGTATAAATGTACATTCATCTTGAGCCTTGTGAACTTGCTAAATATGAGCATGCATATTGCTAAATCACAAATTGGGTTTCAAATGAGGAAGAGAAGGGTTTTCATTATTTTCACTTACAAAAGCTGTAGATAGTCATCAGTGTATTTGTGCCTTCAAAATTTTTTAACCCTGAGGGTCAATATATATTTTCAACATTAAATGTAGTGAGAGGATATATTGGAAATATTTATATTTTTTCATAAGCTATTCCAAAAAATGCAGAATTTTAATTACCACATTTCTTTATTGAACTCATACATTTTAAGCTGCATGTTTTATAACACCTAGCCTTTTAGTATTTTTACCATGAAACTGGTATAATCTGTTTTGGAAAGTCTGACTGGAGGCATCTTTCACAATATTAACAAGGTTCTATCCTGTCCATTCACATGTTTCTTTCACTTTTAGTTATCGATACTTAATGAAAAAATATATTTAGGTCCTAAATATCTGGGTATGATTAATATCAACTTTATAGTTTGTCATTATATTATTTTTTTAATTTTTTTCAACGTTTTTTATTTATTTTTGGGACAGAGAGAGACAGAGCATGAACGGGGGAGGGGCAGAGAGAGAGGGAGACACAGAATTGGAAACAGGCTCCAGGCTCCGAGCCATCAGCCCAGAGCCTGACGCAGGGCTCGAACTCACTGACTGGACCGCGAGATCGTGACCTGGCTGAAGTCGGACGCTTAACGGACTGCGCCACCCAGGCGCCCCAAGTTTGTCATTATATTTAACATCGGCACCAACGCTTAACAATGAATGAGAAATTCATTCAGCAACGATTGACTGTTTATTACATGCAAAGAGCTCTGCTAGATGGTGAAGGGATATAAAAATGAATTATAAAGTCTTTGCCTTTGTGAGCTTGTAAAATAGCTGGAGACAAAAAAAAGATTCATAAATCATCACAACACAAGGCATAATATGATAAATTCTAAAAAAGGATTGTAAACAATATTTTATGGCAGTAGAGAGAATGGACTTATCAATTTTCACTACAGACCTGGGAAAAGCTTCATAGAAGAACAATCATTTAAACTTGAGGGCTAAGTTTGACTTTGATAAGGTCGACAGGTATCAGAAGGAGGGCCGGTCATGCCCATCAGAGTTCCCAAGAGCAAAATTGCTCCATGAGAAAAGAGCATGCCAGTCTTTACTCTCTGCAGTTATGTTTACAAAGCTGAATTTTAGCTGGAATTGAAAAGCCTCTATTGCCCCTTGGATTCTGAAAACACTGCAGTATAAAAAGTTAAATAACTGTAAACCAGGTAGCAGACATAATCCTTCAAAGTTTGAGTTCTTTCTACAAATGCAATGCATCCCGGTTAGGGCATGTCTGAAGTGCCAGATAATGCTGTTATGAATCATACATAGAGAATGTCTACAAGAATATAGACTAAATTTAACTTTTGTTATCTCTGGATGGTACATTCTCTTGTGACTTGCGCTATTTTTGATTAACGACACATCTTATTTTTTCATTATAAATGTGTACTGGTAGTGTCACTATATAAATGAAATAAATGTGATTTCAACCAAAAAAAAAAAAAAAAAAGGTAAAATTGCTCAGAGTGAGTGAACTCCTGTCCCATCACGAAATTCAAACAGTAATATAAATTTTAGCCAAAGGTTTTAATCAGATATAAATTCATCTGGAGAATTTTAAAAATGCAGTTATGTTTCTGCATTGATTAAAATTCTTCATGTTTATTTTAATTCATGGATTTAACAATTAACTATTCATTGAGCATGCCTGGGTCTTTAAAAATATATAGTTTTATAGGAGAGAGAAGCAATTCCAATGTAATGCAAGAAATGTTATGGCCAGAAAAACATAGACTCCTGGAGAAGCATGAACAAAGGCCTATTCCTGACCAGAGGTCAAGTAACTAGGGAAGGAGAAAGTTATTAGTAACTAAGACTTAACTAACACTTAGAAAGATATCTTCATCTGAAGTCGCCATTACTATACCATTTTATACTGAGAAAGATGTTGATCAGAGCATTCAATTGACAGCCTCCAAGTCACAAAGAGAGAATATATCAAAACTAGAGCCATGTCATTAACCCCCACATTTTTCTCCTTAAAAGGAAGACTGAGCTAGTCGCTGAAAGGTTAGGAAGAGTTAACCAAATAAGAGGATGTGGTATGAGGTGAATCCAAGGAAGGAACACTGTCTGAACTGGCCATGATTGAGAAACACCGTAAGTTAAAGGGCTGACAAAGAATTCAGAAGAGCTGGGAATACTGAGAGTAAAAGTCACCTAAATCTTTCTTCACTACTTCATTGTTTACCAATGTGAATAAAGGCTACTCCAAAAAGTGATAACCTTCAATCCATTTCAAGATCCAAAGTAGGACGAAAGATCATGCAGCAGGGACTCCAGGCATAAGCATCTTGAAATCTGGAGAATCTGGTGCCAGGAGAGAAGGCCGTCGAGATAGACAGAGGTTTACTGGAAAACATGTGCCGTGCCCTGGTGGGAGTCTGGGCTCATCTCAAAGCCCAGGGAGCTAATGGTGTGTTTTATGCAAAAGAAAGAAATGCGCAGTGTTGCTTTGAAGACATGATCACACAGCACATACACAGATTTATTGACAGTAATAAAAGTTTCACACATCATTTTCTATTTATACTCTTTGCAATGCACTCTGATTTTTCAAAATTATACTTTAGTGTATTTCATTTTAAAATGTCATTTTTAACATATTGCCTTTACAACATACTAGGCAAAAAAGCCCCATTTGGAAAAAAAGTCTATACTACATGTCACGAATGGAAGCAGGGAAAATGGCTTAGAAGCCACTTTTCTCCACCTCTCAATGACCTAGCACAGGGAGTTCACACAGAGTTTTAAGCACATAGGTTATTTACTCCAAATGCAAAACCCTTTTAATGTTCACCATCAACTCCAGTAAATTTTATACAATTTTTCCTATTCAATAGAGACTTGGAAAGATAACTTACTTTTAATAAATTTAATATTAATATTTAATAAAAATATTTAATAAAATAGCAGAGCCAGAATTCAAATTCAACCCTGTCAGTCTCCAATGAACTTGAGCTTTCTTCCACACTAAGCTTTCTACCACTGTAATTTAGACATTCATTTAAAAGAAATTTTTTTAGGGGTACCTGGGTGGCTCAGTTGGTTAAGCATTCGACGTCAGCTCAGGTCATGATCTCCTGGTTTGTGAGTTCAAGCCCCACGTTGGGCTCTGTGCTGACAGCTCAGAGCCTGGAGCCTGCTTTGGATTCTGTGTCTCCCTCTCTCTCTGCCCCTACCCTGCTCGTGCTCTGTCTCGCTCTGTCTCTTAAAAATAAATAAATGGTAAATTTTTTTTTTTTAAAATGTAATGCTCATTTACTTTGAGACAGAGACAGAGACAGACAGAGAGAGAGAGAGAGAGAGAGAGAGAGAGAAAAGCATGAATGGGGGAGGAGCAGAGAGAAGGAGACAGAGAACTGAAGCAGACTCCAGGCTCCAAACTATCAGCACAGAGCCTGATGTGGGGCTCAAACTCACAAACTGCAAGATCATGACCTGAGCTAAAATCAGATGCTAACCCACTGGGCCACCCAGGCACTTCCATGTAATTTAGACATTCTGACTAAGACATTTCCAGCCTCTGACTCAAGCTCTCTGCATGACTGACAGATAGCCAGGACACAGCGCCTGGCACAAAATAAGTGCTCAATAAATATCTGGTTGAATGTAAAGATGAAATTGTGTAGTTTGAAGGGAAAGACAGAAATAGTATGCAAAATCCACTCGTCCTGTATAAAGTCTAAGTTCACAAAGTTTAAATGCTTCCAAATTAATTCTCAAATATCCAATGTACTTTTATATGCTGGCATATTGACATATAGAATGACTGATGTGGCCAAAAGCCAAAGAATACTGGCAGTCTCCAGAAGTTAGAAGAGACAAGGAATGGATTTCTCCTACAGTTTCAGAAGGGAGCACAGAACTGCTGATACCTTCATTTGGGCCTTGTCATACTGATTGTAGACTTCTGGCCTCCGGAACTGTGTGAGCTTAAATTTCTTTTGCTTTAAGCCACCAAGTTTGTGATAATTTGTAACAGCAACCAGAGGTAATTAAAACAATTTTCTACTCGATAGAGCAGTAGACATAAAGAAATTTTAGCAAGGCTAAGGATGAGCTGGGATCCGTGAGCAGGCACGTTTCCAGGCTTTGCCCTCTGAGTTTTGATTTGTTAAGACTTTGGGGAAGGAAGGTAAAACATGCAGTTTGGTTAGTTGCCTCCTGTCACTGCAATGCTAACCCACCCACTTCCCTTTTCCATTTCAAGTTACTTTGTGTTGTGGGATAGAGAGAGGCAGAGGGGATAGTAATTTTGTTTCACTCATCCCTTTCTTTTTGTGCTGAGTGGTCTGTGGTTAGATGCAAGGAGTCAGTTTATTAATTAAGCAGTAAGTATAATAATTGAAAGTTTTTCAGTCAAGTAAAACTGGGTTAGCATCCTACTTATGCAACTTATACAAGGTAAAAAATTTGCAAAGTTTTTACTCTCCTGAAGCCTCTGCTTCCTTATCCATGAAATGGGATTAAAAATATTTTCCACATAATATACAAGGATTAAAGATATTTATAAAGAGCCGAGTTCCATACTAGGCATCCGTGTATGTGTGTATGTGTATATATCTACATATACGTGGATATATCTAATATATATATTATATTATATCCATAATAGAAATGCTTTATGTAAACATATATATTCTATAACAGAATCTATGTGTGTATGTGTGATTAGACAGATGTGTACGTATAGTGTATATATATACATATATAGGTATGGATATAGATATGGAAAATCCATTAGTATTTTATCAGATAAAAAATTATTTTTTCTTTAAAATTCTACTATTCTAACTGGCTTGGTAATTAGAGAATAATAAATATTGTTTAATATTTTTTACAAATATAAAATTATAAATATGACCGCAGTATTTGTTGAGCTGAAGATACATTGTGTGGGTTTTAATGAGTTCTTACTTTTCAGTTTGTTTCAGAAGACAAAACAAAACAAAGAATCTTACTATGAGGTTATAAAATTTTTCTAAACTTAAATAATGCATACTTCTATATAGGACTAAAGTTACTTATAACAACTAATTATTTGCCAAATGCATAATGTTACCACAAATCTATACACTCTTATTTAGCTCACATACCCACACCTTCTGCCAAACTAACCAAAGTTTATACTCCTTCCATACATAGGAAAAATAAGTATTGTATTAAAGAAAAATAATGTATATTATAAGCTTGGGGGGGAGGGAAGAAAGAGGGACCAAAATATTAAAGAAGGAAGAGAGAGAGAGAGAGAGAGGAGGAAGACAAAGAGGAAGAATAGAAAGAGGAGGAGGAGGGGTGGAGGGGTTGAAAATCCAAAGACTTGAATTCTTCTGTTAAGCTTATTTATTAGTAAGTTTAAGCAATTTGGTCTTGACTCAGATAAACATGAGACCAAACACTGGTTCTTCTCCAGGTAGGCTCAGTGAGACCCCATTCCTTTGTCGGTTTGCTAAAATACTAAGTAAAAACTGCAAGCCAATCATCTAGCATAGCACCCAATATACATGACTGACATTTAATCTTTCATGTCGATCAGTAAGTGATGCTGATATTGCTGAATGCTGTACAATTTGGTTTCTATGATATGATTTCACAAAATGTTTTGCTAGGTTTGAAACATGGCTAACACAATCAATTGGGCAATATGATTTTTCAGAGGCATTCCATGTATTTTTGTCTGTGTCTATCCACATCTGTCAGTTTAACTGACTTTATATTAAAATCATTTAAATATAATTAATAAAGCAGCTACTTTGGGTGTATCTACTAACTTTCCAATAATTTATCTCATTCAAAATAAACTTTTCAAATGATTATACTGAGATCAGATGAATAAGATTCTCCCTAATTCATTTCCTTTTTCTCTTTTTATAGAAGTAATTTTTAGAGCATCATTTAATCTAATAGGTTTTAACAGATTTAAAAAGAGTTCTTATTTAAAATGGTCTCATATCTTAGTATATTATTTACCTAACTACCAGTTTTTAAAATTATTCCAATGTTGGGGTGCCTGGATGGCTCAGTCGGTTAAGTGTCCAACTTCAGCTGGGGTCATGATCTCACACTCTGTGAGTTCGAGTCCTGCGTTGGGCTCTGTGCTGACAGCTCAGAGCCTGGAGCCTGCTTCAGATTCTGTGTCTTCCCCTCCCTCTGCCCCTCCCCTGCTCATGCTCTGTCTCTCTCTGTCTCAAAAATAAATAAAAACACTAAAAAACCCTTTAAAATTAAAAAAATAAAATTGTTCCACTGTTAGGTATTTTACCACTGATTACAATAAGTGATAATTAAAAAAATTTTTTTTTGAGAGAGAGAGAGAGTGAGAAAGGGAGGGGCAGAGAGAGAAGGAGACACAGAATCTGAAGCAGGTTTCAGGTTCTGAGCTGTCAGCACAGAGCTCGACACAGGGCTCGAACCCACGAACGGTGAGATCATGACCTGAACCGAAGTCCAATGCTTAACTGACTGACACATCCAGATGCCCCTGTAAGTGGTAATTTTCTAATAAATTTCAAGAAGGGGATTGAAAAACATGGAGGGGAAAGTCCTTTTAAAAAAGACCAGATTATTGAAGGTAATAAAAACTAAATTTATGAAAGGATTGTTACAAAATATGCTTTCTAACACTAGGTATGATTGTACTTTGTGTTTACTGGGATATTGGCCTAGAGGTAGGAAACAATTAACAGCAATTAAGTTAAAGATATCAGGATAAAGAACATGCTAAATGTTTAAGAAAGTGGTTGATATTCAAATATATAGTTGAAATATTAACTATAGTTCACAATGGTTATTATACACACATATATAAAGCTTACTAATTTTCCTCAAATAAAATAAAAAACATATATTCTCTCCAAAAAGAAAGAAAAACAAATTATACAGAATCCAGAATCCAATTCGGAATTGTTACTTTATTTAAAAAGAATTCTTTGTAAAAAATAAATGGGGTGCCTGGGTAGTTCAGTTGGTTGAGGGTCTGACGCTTGATTTCAGCTCATGTCATGATCCCAGAGTCATGGGATAGAGCTCCAGTTGGGCTCTGTGCTGGGCTGGAGGCTGTGTTAAGATTCTCTCTCCCTCTGCCCTCTCCCCTGCTCACACACTCTAAATAAATAAATAAATAAATAAATAAGTAAGTAAGTAAGTAAGTAAGTAAATTCTTTGCAGTTACTTACTTTATTTCAATTCCTTTGTTTTTTAAAGTTTATTTCTTTTTGAGAGAGAAAGAGGGAGCATGCATATGAGTGGAGGAGGGGCAGAGAGAGAGAGGAAGAGAGAGAATCCCACACAGGCTCTGCACTCTCAGCACAGAGCCTGATGTGGGGCTCGATCCCACGAACTGGGAGATCATGACCTGAGCTGAAATCAAGATTTGGATGCCTCACCAACTGAGCTACCCAGGAACCCCACTTTGTTCCAATTTTATTTGTCCTACTAATAGCACAAACCAATTTAAATATTGATATTCATGAGAACATTTAAAATGTGTATTCCATAATATAAAGTTAATACAGAAAAGCATTCTTGTATTTTCAACATTTATTTAATTTCCTTAATATTTATTTATTTTGGGGCAAGAGCAAGCAGGGGAGGGGCAGAGAGAAGGGGACAGAGGATCTGAAGCAGGCTCCACGCCAACAGGCTGACAGCAGTGAACCTGATGAGCAGCTGGAAGTCATGAGCTGCAAGATTAGGACCTGGGAGCTGAAGTCGGATGCTCAACAGCCTAAGCCAACCAGGTGCCCCAACATTTACTTAATTTAATGGCAGACCAGACAACTCCCATAAAAATATAATTCTCATGCTATTACCGTTTTTCTTTTAAATTGGATTTAATATAATTTAGGAAATATCTTTCTCACCTTACTATGAATATACTTTTAAAAAGCTATAAAGAGCTAAACCCCAAATATACCTCTAAAACACTGAACAGGAGCCATGGTGTTTGCTGTTTTTAAATCAATCTAGCAAGTCAGAGTTCTATTGGTCTAATTTCCTCAATGCAGAAATGACCAGAGACTGAGCATTCACTGGATATTTTTCTCGGTCACAGAGTCACAATTGAATTCCAGTGACTACTGTCCTTTCAGTGTTAACACCCCTCCTTTCAATCCTTCAAGTCCTTCGTTTGAACTTTAAATGCTAGTACACAGAGCAACTTCTAGAGACACATTCAGTTTTAAAAATCATCAGGATATTGTAATAACTTAAGTATACATTTCTTAACACTGGTAGTTTATTCTTTTGTTCCAAAGTGTGAGCCTATATGAAAATAATGAAATTAAATAGAAAACCTCAAAGTAGAAATTTCCATTTAGCATTTCGTTAGAGATCAGAGCTATATTTGTAGTAAAGCATTTGTCTTCATTAAGCTATCTTTTTCCAGCCATTCCAGAAGATGAACAGTTTCAAAAATGGCAGGGGATCATGTGAATGGACTAACTTAGCAATATTCCACTCCTCTGAGTCATAGTGCGAGAATCCTGCAGTGTGCCATTTATAAGATTTTATTAAACCTTTAAGAGCATTCCAATATTTTATCTCTTCCCTATTTGGTTAGAAACCTCATCTTTCTATCTTACCTAAATAGGTCCTTTATGAGAGAACCAATTACAAGCAGTGGCTAAAATAATTAAAACTTTAAAGGACAGAATACTGATAAAAGCACCAAATATGTTTACTAGGAAGAATAGTTTCACTGTACAGATGAGTGTAAACTCTTGAAATGGAATAAAGATGCCAATAAAATCCATCATGTTATTATTCTGGAAGTCACAACGTTGTGGGACTTGGAACTGGAGAGTTAAGGGAGAATGAACCTATTTTTTGTTTTTTGGTTTTTTTTTTTTTATCTTCTAGGAACAAAAAGGGGTAAGAGGCACAGGGATAAACATTCCCCAAATCACCATCTCAGAAAATTTTAAACAACATGGTATGTTCAAAGGAAGATGGAAAGTTGTGGCTGAAAACAATGGAGCTCTTACAGTGAGATAATGGGAGGAGCCAGCAAAAAGGAAGGACAGGCTGTGAAGCACATTTGTCACATCCTCAGCTATACCGTAGAATCAGAATTTTGGCTTACTTCACATAAACACAGTTTCTAATCCCTCTACCGCATTTGTGAAGATCCTTAAATGTAACGGTCTATTTTAAACTAAAGGAAAATTTGTCTTCAAAACAACTTTTCCCCAACGTGTCTTACATTTTTGTCTAAGAACCTAGCACTTGTGCCTCAGCATTTCAAATACATGTTGGGCATTTTTCTGCTATTTTTAATCTGCTAGGCATTCTGGACATTCCTAGTATTTATAGTTTACTAATTTATTTCCTCGCGTAATCTCACCAAAGTGTGGCATGCAGCATATATTTTGAATTCTGAAACCACCCACCTAGAAATTACTCAACAGGTGCTATCCATATCAGTAACTTCATCTTTGGATAAGGTTAAATATAGTGTTGAATAAGCTCCTTCAAACTGAGTTCTGTTTTTCAGGATGAGTTTAGTCTCAGCTCATTAAGGAAGATAACTATGACTTTGAGACTTAGAATAAACATGAATCAAAATCTTTCAAAAATTACACTAATAAATTGGTGCATTGACTAGCTCATATTTCTCTTAAACATATGTTCTTTGGCCCACTTGAAAGAATTACTGTTTTCCTCATCTATTTCAAGATAACATACGTGAGTTTTTCTATAAGGTATTATAATTAGAGAATCCCACGGAAAAGTGCACATTATTATTCTCTAATACTCTGCAGTTATGTTATTGATGAATTCCTTCAATTTCTATTTAATCCATTTTCAGGTACCTTCATTTCATGCAATCATATCCCCTTGTGACATGACACAAAGGAAAACGTACCCTCATTCTTTTCCAACATTAAATCTTCTACCCAGGGGGCGCCTGGGTGGCTCAATCGGTTTAGCATAGAACTTTGGCTTAGGTCATGATCTGGAGGTTCACAGGTTCGAGCCCCGTGTCGGGCTCTGTGCTGACAGCTTAGAGCCTGAAGCCTGCTTCAGATTCTGTCTCCCTCTCTCTCTTCCCCTCCCCTGCTAGCACTCTGTCTCTCTCTCTCAAAAATACATAAACATTAAAAAAAAATTTTAATCTTCTACACAGACTTCAAATTTATTCCTTTGCCACTTGCTTTAGGATTTGGCATCATCTTTTGTCTCCCCAGTCCCCTGGATTCTTCTCTCTCATTACTGCTTCCTCCTCCTCTGCCTATTTCCCCCCTTCCAAAAGCTCCCCTCACCCTTCCTTCCTCTCAAACTATAGATATATTTTTGGTTTTCTCTTCAACAGGAAATTCCTAGAAAGATTATCCAAATCTCAATAGACAGGGGCACCTCTCTTACTCCTTAATTAACACATGGTCACCCTATAGAAGACATTTGCATCAAGGTCATTAACGCCTGCCTAATTGCTAGAACCAACTTCTTTGTTGAGGTACACCACCAACTAGTTGGCTAAGTAGCATTTGACAACATCCACCGCATTCTGCTCATCTTACTTTGCCCCATCTCACTGGGTTAGTCCAAGTACTCTAGTTGAAGCTACTCTAGCTACCCTAAGGATCAATAATCCCCATCTGTGGATCCATCCTCTTAAAGATGGGCTCAATCTCTCACTACTCTTCCCTATTTCTGATTCCTACACCTTTGCTCATTCCCCAGTGTGAGAACCTCAAATCTCTCCCCTCCTGACTTTATACAGGCCTTCTGTTGAAACCTCATCTTTTTCCATGACTTCAATCATTACCTGTGCACTAGCTATATTCTACCTAACACCTTATTGTGACCTTCAGGAAACACATGCCTAATTGCCTGAAGTCACCTCCTACTTGATGTTCCAATGGATAGGTCAAACTTTACTTTCAAAGTATGAATTTGTCATCTTCCCCCTTCTACCTTTAGTCTGTTTTCTCCCTCTGTAGTAATCACGTCTAATCGTAACTTCTCAGGAGAAACTGTGGGAACATTCATACTTCCTATATTCGTCATCTCCCACATCCAAATGAAGATTTAACACATATTCTACAATTCCCAGAAAGCATCTAGGATGATTTTTTAAAATATTTACATCAGATCACGCCACAGCCAGCTTTAAAAGTCCTCAAAAGGCTCCTCAACCAACCCCATACTTTAGCCCTGTGTGATCAGACTTCCATCGTCCCATACAAACACCTCACTGCACTCAAGCCACAGTGGACTCCCGTCACAGTACTTCTGTTCTTACCTATGCAACACTGTTGCTATTATTTATTTCAATATTTGCTCCTTTGATCCTCAAGGGTCCCTCAATCTGGTAGCTCAGGTGCTCAGCAAATATTGGCTAAATATGAATTACCTGACTACTATTCATCAAAATATTCATCAATATATTGTAGATTCATACCACAAGAGACTCTGTATTCTTAAAGGTTTAAAACAATCCAATAAAAGTTATCAAATTTGAAATTTAAATAATTTGTGACTACAAACAGGAGCATACCTAGTTTTTACTTTACCTTTCCTTATTCCACACAAACAGCAAGCGCCATAAAAAATCAGATATTCAAAAGGATGTGGTCAAAGCAGTTTTGTGAGTAAGGATAGCACTCACTGTTATTAATGTTTCACCTCTTGGTTGTTAAGCAATAAAGAAACAGGCAACATCCTGTTTGGAATAGATATATGCAATTTATAAGAACTTCATAAGCCTAGTCATACTCTGTCATAATTCTCTTTCCCCTAATTTCTTGTCTCAGTTAAAGTCTGGATTTTTATCCATTAATAATATAGTGCCAATGCCAATTCTTAGGAATAGAGGCAAAAGTAATTCAACTAAAAAGCTCTATTTTTGTTATATGCATTATTCTGAATCAACACATGGAGGGCATGTCAACTTCAGATTCAAAATTCAACCACATCAGAAAAAAATGAGGATACAAGTCATTCTTAACTCAAAATCCAAAGTGCTTCCAACTAATACTGTTTGGCTGGAAAAACTACCTTTTTCATAGCATCATAGCATCTACATCCCTCAGGCTTTGGTTTTTCTGGTGTGTGTGTGTGTGTGTTTGTGTGTGTGTGTGTGTGTGTGTTAATCAAAAGCAGAAATATCAACACGACATGTATACTAGATGTTACATGACATCTGGGGGCTAATAAGGATTAGGAAGTAATAAAAAAATTAACAGAGTCTAATACTCATGAGAATGTTTTCATAGATTTGTAGAATCTTCGGTACAGATGTTTCAGATAAATATATAAGGACTATATTCCTATCCATAGTTATGAACTTCATAGTTTTTTTTTGTTTGTTTTGTTTTTTCTGTCATGAAATATTAGCTTGGCTGTTTATTGGATTCTCTGTAATCAGAATCAAACTGGAATGACAACAGAGAAGACCTATTTTACTATCCAACACCTCCTTATAATTGAAATAATGAAAGTAAACCCAAGGGTTGAGTTTAAGAAACATAAAATATGATATTCAGGGACTATACAGATTTTTAATATAAAGCTCTAAAAAACTTTTAACATGTGTTAATTCATGAATATGTCTTAACAAAGTTTATAGCAGCACTATTATATTTCCATATCAGTTTTGGTAGTAAAGAATATCCATAATTATAGGTCATTATCATATCCTAATTAGGGTTCATTATACAGATGAAAAAGCTGAAACTCAGAGAGGTTACATCATTTTCCAATATCACACAGCTATTATTTTAGCAGGGTCTGAAGGTATTATAATTGCTTTCAGTAAAATTATAATTAATTTCCATAGTGCCATGCTTGTGTCCAGAATAATTAGATCAAGAAGTCCCCTTAAAACTGAATTATTTTACAGAAAATTGTTTTTTACCCAGATTTTTTTTTCACAACAGTTATGCAGGGTTTATGTATTGTAATAGTGCCTTTGAGTGTTTATTAATCACATACACACACACACAGACACACACACACACACACACACACACGACATGCTAGTTAATCACTCTTTAAGAATAAATTCCTTTTATTATTTTGGATTTCAGTTTTCTGACATTAAGTAAAGCAAGTCAGCACATCAAAAGAGTTCTTTTTTTTCATTCTCCAATCCCTGATAATTGAGAAGTCATTACATTCACTTAAAATGTCTATTTTGTGCTAGAGTTTTGAAGGAAGCCTCATCTGATGGATTTTGGCTATCACTCCTGATTATATCTGCTGATATAACTTTAATGAAGGAATTTGTATTTCAGGTTGTCCTAGAAACTTCAGTTGTGGCTATTTAATAAATAGAGGGGTAAGTTTTTACCTCAGCAGTTTATCAATCTATTTTTTTATTATAAAACTTTAAACTTTACCAGTTGGTAAAGATAAAAAGAGAGATGGGAAAGGCACAGACCTCTAGATCAACAGCTTTCTGAAAAAGGCTATGAATCATATCTCATGATCAGTCACTGTTCAGAAAACGTCCAGCAGCATGCCTTTGGAGCTATTTCCAAAAGTGCTGAAGAGTCTGTGTGTTTACACTGGACTTTGTTATGAACAAGGAAAATACTATTTATGTATTTTTCAGATGCACATGGCCAGCTCTGTTCTTCAAACCAGTTGTTCAGACAAAAAGGCTCCACTTAAAATTGGAAATGGGATTTACTGCCAGCAAAACCAGTATTAAATTATTCAGCCATCAGAACAACAACAACAACAAAAAGTCAAGGATCTGATAAAACACCTGGAGACATGTTATTCAGGAGTCATACATATTCAGCTGTGCTGATGCTATCATTTGCCCATAAACTGCACCCAAAGAAATACATATGATAGAATGTGATTGAATGGTTTCTTAAGCAGGAAGGCATGCAAAAGAAATTTCTAGTCCATTTACAAATGCAGTGTAATCAAAAGTGAAGGTAAGCATTATATTTTAAAATAAATTTGATTCTTACCATCTGAGATTGACTCCTAGGACATCCATTGATATCTTCAACTTTTTCATTTGCTAAAGCCAAGAAATAAAATAAAAGAGAGAAAAAAAGAATGACATGCTTAAGCAATGAAGTGAAACACAAAAAAAAAGGAGACTAAGAAAACACAAAAACCAAAACCAAAACCAAAACAAGCACAATGCTGCTGCTACATTCACTCTGTCTCCCCAGCCGCGTACAAGAGGACACACTTGTTAGCCGCCGCCAATTCCATATGCAAAAATCAGGCAAAAAAAAAAAAAAGTGAGTGAGAAGGAAGTTGCTGCTAATTCTTTAGCCTGTGCCAAATGACTGCTGACATGAAACCTTTCACAATTGTCCCTGCTGGATCAGGATACAGTTTCAAGGAATCTCAGAGTGTATGAGTTGCCCTAGCTAACGAAATGCACACATGGGAGACATATGGTTTAATGAAGCGTTCATTTCTGACAATCCAGTGTATGTAAAGACACAGTTCTAGCCATTTAAAAGTATAGCCAAACTGCTTTTTTCAAACATTCTCACATAAACATTTTTAATTAAATCACGGGAGAGCTACATTAATCTCAGAGACACAGGGACTAAGTTCATATGCATTCAACTTAAATTGTGTTTGACCAAGGCGGGTGGGGGGAGAGACTTTCATGGTTTTTCCCAGAGGGCAGGTCTTACCAATGATCTGGATGATTTCGGCTAGCAGCACTCCATCTGCAATGTCTTGTTGCAAATCCTTGATCAGCCGCTTATGGCCTGATTTTGCTAGGTAGTGGTTGGCCCAGTCAGTGTAAATCTGTTGAACAGAGGGAGAGAAGAAGGGAGATGGTGTGAGAGAAAATAGAGACAATAAAAATGCTTAAGACAAATGTTGGATTCAAAGGGAAGCTATTCTGGATCACATTCCAGTTTAAGAAGTCATAGCTCAAAAGGAAATAGTTGTAAAATAATTTTATACAGCTCTCTCTCCCACTTATCTCTTGTTTCAAAGGAGGATGAGTCACTCTCTTTCAAAACCAGGGACTAGTCACTTGTGACACAGCAAAACTCCCTTCCCCAATGACTACCCAGGAAACTCCTGTTTGCAAGTCAGTTGGGTTTTCACTCTTTTCCCTGCTTCTGTCCTATCGAACCTAATCCTGCCTGTCCTTGTAAAAGGAAACCACCTGTACTGATTTATACAGGAACCTATTATAAAAATTTCTGTTTCTCTAACACCTTATTAGATTTGTCATGTGAGATACTGCATGTGACAATATTTTGGCATCGTGTTATAAAATAATTGCAAATGCCAAAGTTATTTTATTTGGACTGCCATCTCCCATTTAAGCCTCTTGAAATGTGTTTATGTAAGAAAATAGAGGAAGCAAATATAGTTATTACAGAGAAATCACAACATAGAGTGTAGGAGTGGATTATAAATCTCAAGATTGGCAATCTGTCATAAAGTAGAAGTGACTGAAAGTAAATTACGATATGAAGAAAAGCTGGAATTGTTCAAAAATTGTCACAAAAATAAAAATCTACTAATTTTTCAAATGTTATGGGACACCCCTAAGGTAATATAATCTAAGTATAAGGAAATAAATAAGCATTAAGATGTTTCAACTTTACAGACGGCTCTTTCAGATACATTAGTCAAGTTTATTACAAGGCAAACCATGGTATGTAATATGTAACAGAAGAACACAGTGTCTGGAATGATAACAGAGGAGGGGAATTGATTGAGAAATATACATATAAAAGTGTGTTAGAGAAGCACTGGAATTAGAACAGGGAACATAATGGAACCTGGGTATAAGAAGGGAAGGGAAGGGCCTTCCCCACAGAGAATACCAGTACAGAAAGGCAGAGTGGCAAAGGAATCAGGCACAGTTGGAAAATCTGTAATTAAGGCAGCAAGCCTTAATGAGGACAATTAGACTGAAGAGGTAACTTGCATCTTTCAGAAGGCCAAGAAAATTGGAAAAAAATATTACTTTTTGCTTCTAACAAAACCAATATACGTGTTTTCATAAAAATAAAACAAAATAAGTCAGAAGTGTAGAAACTAAGAAGTAAAAGTTTCCTCACAACTTTTCAATAATTTTTCCGGTTTTCAATAATTTGGTATGCATAGGTCTAGAATTTTGTTTTATGCTTACACACTGGACCACATGACACTGTATTACACACACATATATACACACATGATAGGATTTTTAACCAAAAATGTCTCAAATTTCACTTATCGTTCTGCACTTTTCAACTTTCTATGTGACAGTATTTTAGTAACACTGCTATAACCATTTTACATACATATGTCTCGCTATTTTTTAGATATTTTTTAAACGCTTATTTATTTTTGAGAAAGAGAGTGGGGAAGGGACGGAGGGGAGGGGAGAGAATCCCAAGCAGGCTCTATGCTGTCAGTGCAGAATCTGACAGGGGGCTTGAACCCATGAACCATGACATCATGACCTGAGGCAAAGTCAGATGCTTAACTGATGGAGCCACCCAGGTACCCCAATGTCTCACTATTTTTGATATTATATTGTACATATCAATACCCCTGTTGAAAGATATTTAATTTGCTTAAATCTGTCTCTATTACATATAAAGTTATAAGAGAGAGCCTTAAAAATGTATCTTTCACACTTTCATGCTCCTATTTTTATAGGACCCAAACCTAAGTGGGGCTGTTAGGTTTTTTTTTTTTTTTTCTTAATGAATCCTAGGTACAAACATTCCAAAAATACAGTATACAGTATAGTCAAAGAAAATGGTTATTTTAGAAAATATAAAGTAGAATCTTAATGCAACACAGTGTTAAGTTTCCTAAAAGAGTATAAACAATTGGAAGCATCCAGTTGCATAAGGAAAATAAATGAGACGGCAATGTTACACCTCCTTTCACCATATTCATAATCTTTATACCAAAGACATTAGTATAAGAAAATATACTTGCATAACTGCTCGATTAGAAAGCAAACACACAATTTCTAGATAGACACTTTTTTTTTATTCAGGGGTCATTTCCCTCAAAATTTTATTCTACTTGTATTTACTATTTTGCAATAGGAAAATTTATTTTTACAAGGATGTATACTGTTGAAAATCTAAAACATTGAGGACCTTCCCCTGTACACACCAGGCAAATGATAACATTAATTGCTTGGCCTTCTACTAGAAATTTCAGGTTGAGCCAGACTTGATTTGTGCCCTTGTCTCCATCGGCAGTGAGTTACAAGGACCGGTTGGCTGACTTTAAAGGATCCCTCAAAGATGAAGAACATGAGTTCTGGAGTCAGTAGACCTGGCTTTGAGGCCCAGGAGACCTCTTACCACCCATGGGACCTTTGGACAAGTTTCTTATCCTCTCTAAACCTCAAATCCCTCATCTGCAAAATAAGCATAATATTAATACCTACATTGGAGGGTTATGGCAGGATTAAATAAGACAGCACTTGTAAAGTATCCACCACAGAATTAGCCCTGAAGAAATGTCTGCTATTATTATCATCATTATGGCATCTCGTTTTCTTTGCTATGATGGCTTTCCAACAAATATTTATTAAGGTTATTGTTTTGTAGAGGTTAAAGATTTTAGAGGATTGGCAGACCTGAAAAAATTGTGCTCCTTAGGGTGTCTGGGTGGCTCACTCGGTTAAGAGTCTGACTTCAGCCTAAGTCAAGATCTCACCGTTCCCTGAATTTAAGCCCTGTATCGGGCTCTGTGCTGACAGAGCCTGGAGCCTGTTTCAGATTCTGTGTTTTCCTCCCTTCCCCCCGCCCACCCCTACTCGTGCTCTCTCTCTCTCTCTCTCTCTCTTTATCTATCTACTTCAAAAATAAACATTTAAAAAAATTTTTAAATGTGCTCCTTGCTAATTCTGCCACTACTTGTATCTCTGACACCTCCTGCCTTCTAATTCAATGTGGCCACAGATCTGTCTGCCATCTAAACTCAGAGGAAGGTACCTGGTTTAAGGCTGCCATGTTCTCATTCAGGTTTGCAATGCCTCCATTGTGACACCACCCCCATCAAACTCTAGGTTACATGCATTGTTTTATGATAGCATTACATTAGGCAAAAAAAAAAAAAAAAAAAAAAAAAAAAAAAAAACTTATTTAAATATACATAGAATGGGATATATTAGAAATGAAAACAAGAATACTTTCATTCTCCAAATGCATGTCAACAGTGCCTTAGCTTATATCCAACTTGCTCCTGGACTTAGGTAAGGAAACAGATGGGAAGCCAGCTGGTTGCCTTCAAGACTGACTGGAAAAGCCTCTGATTTAGCTCATAAAATGTTTTTCACTTGGTCCAGATTTCTTCCAGAGGAATCCCAAGCCTAAGTGCTTTGACTTGTATACCATGTTTAATATGTGAAACATTGCTCAGACCATAATCTCTGACTTTAGTTGCAATCAGCAAAATCAATTCGGACTATATGAATAAACTAAAAATAAATCTCCATTTAAAAAAAGTCCTTATGCTTTACTTATCTTTCTTAAACATGTGTAAAAGATACTTGAGACCCTATAAGACCCTACTTGAGACCTTTCCTTTGGAAAGGATGTTATTATCTAGATGAAATATAAAACAATTACAAAGTAACTTATAAGTATATCTTTAATATTACACATAAATTTATTTTTGCCTTTTAAAATTTTATATATGTAAATTGAAGAAATAAGTGGAAATATGAGATGTATCTTTAATGAGACAGTTTTCAAGCAAAGGACACATGGCATTTAAATATATGCAAAATGCATCAATAAACTTCCTGTACTACTCCAGTGAGAGAGGATACCAACAACCTCATCAACTGTCACATTAGAATCTATTGTTCAAATAAATACAACAGAATGGCAAAATCATGTCCAGATTTGGGATCTGAACTCCAAAGTTGCCTTTGGTTCATTACCAGACACAGACACAAAATCACAATATTTAACCACTTAGCTTCACTTGAGATACAAAATGAGTGGTAATGTTTTTTGTAGGATTATGCTATAAAGTAACTATAGGTTTTTAGTGAACACACTGATATGGGGAACAATATCAAATTAATCATAAATTAATGTTCAGTCATCTAGGTCTGGCTGAAGCTTTAAATATAACTTATCTCTAAATATGTGGAGTCAATTTTCCTCACCTGTTTGAACTGCAATATTATAAATATAATGTTATCTGATATGGTAATTATATTTTAGATATTCAGAAAATTAATGAGATTAGACTTAACAAAGGAATACTCAGTTCAGGTAAAATTATATATGTATTAATTCATTTACAGTAATTCATTACGATAAAATCAAAGATACCATGGCATAATTTATATTTCATATTGATCTGCATGAATTTTAAGGCCTTATTATGCAAGACTATGTACTCCTTGAGAAATATTCCATATTGCTGGAATTTCTGCTCCACTCTTAAAAGCCGTGTGAACATGGGTTGAATGTTTATTTTCTCTCAGTTCCAGAGTTTTTCTCTTCTGTAAAATGGCAACAATAGTATTACATACTAATGGGATTATTGTAAGGATTGAATGAATTTATAGTTTTGAAACACAGTCTTTCACTTAATAAGTACTTGTTAAATGCTAAATATTACTATTCACTATTACTATTTTAATGTAAACTACATTTATATTAATTATAATGAGTTTATATTAAATATAATGATTATGAACGATTATCATTTCAAATCCTTAAATCTTAGCTATTTGCCCAAATGTAGTTAACCTAAGGAAAACTTTTGCAAAATGTAATGATCTCTTAGCTTAGCCATTTGCTCTTATATTTCTTTTACAGTGTTTTTTTTTTCTCATTATAAAACAATGGGTTCAAATAGAAGGCAATATATGTGACACCATGTTGCTTCTGTCCAGTGAACTTGTCATAGTAAAACAACATCAGAAGATCTGATTTTCCAGAGTCCTAAGCTTTTGTTTATAGTAATTTTTGTTACTACAGACAATATAACAAACAGCATCTGTATATCACAGCAAGCTGCCCCTGAACTTTAAAGCCAATATTTAATTTAGCATTTGATGAGTGTGTTATAAATAACCTAACCGCAATATAAAAATAATTATGAGTACTTTTGTTATTCCATATACTACTCTGAGATATATAAATATTTCAAAGAGATACAATATTTTAATGAGTATTAAATGATCAAAGACATTAAAGAAGTAGTAGAAGAAAAACAGACTTCATTTAACCCCAGAAGTTGTTTTAATAGAAAGATGCAAATCTATAACCTGGTTAGAAAATATTATAAATGTAGTCACATGATTTTTACATACTAGCTGAGCTAGTTTTAACCCTGCACATATTTATACACATTAGTTTTTTTCCAAACATTCAAGCAGTAGTTATATATCCCTATAAAATACTACTCTCTGATATGTTCAAATTATCAACTTTGAGAAATCATATAGGATTTTTTAAATCTTTAACAGATAGAAATTGGGTTGAAAACAAAGAAATTCAATGGCAATAACTAGGCTTCTATATCTTAGAAAGCAGTGTAAGACAAATTACATAAAGTTAACAAATAAATAGATCAGGGAAATGTGACTGTGACATAAGTATTCTTCCCACAAAGATGAAAACTATCATGGTGCTATGATCATTAGTAACCATGCTTACCAACCTGAACCAGTCATTCCAGGGAGAAAAGATGCACAGGGGAAGGGGAAGAATCTGGAACTGAATGAACTTTTTCCTCAAGACTGAACTTTAAACCAGAAGTGACTGAGTTATCTTGCATTTGGAGAAATAAATTTTCTACTACTGCACATAAAGAAAGGCTTGGGAGGTGGACCTATATATTTATTATTTTTAAAAGTTGTAATTTTGCACATCTAAGTTTAGTACTCAAAAACTCATGAATGTATGCAATACTGGATAAAGAAGGCTGGAAAATTACAACATGGAATTAAGACATAAGACATGCTATTTTTAGTTTAAAAAGCCAATCACAGACTGAATCTTTCATTGATGTTACAGAACTAACATGACCACCAGATCCACTGAGTCAAATTTCATGACCCTTACAGACCTAGAATTCTCAATACTGAGGACCACGTGGTATTAGTAGGAAGTGAACCCATTCAAAGCTTTTGGTAATGTTGAGATCATCATAATATATGTAACAGATTCACCAAGTAAATGGTTGAACTCAGCTGATTTATTTCTGTTTTTACATCAAGGTAAATGCTGGCTCTTTATGGAGTTTCTCAATCTCTGTATAATGGCACCAAAAGGAATAAAATATCTAAGAATAAATTTAACCAAGGAAGTGAAAGACTTATACTGTGAAAACTTTAAGACACTGATAAAATAAATTGAAAAAGACACAAACATATGGAATGATATACCATGTTCATGGATTAGAAGAATTAGTATTATTAACATGTCTGTACTCCCCAAACCAAACTACAGATTCAGTGAAATCTATATCAAAATCACAGGACTAAAAAAATATAGTTTAGTTCTAAACTAAAAAAGTATAGAACCACCAAATACCTTGAGTAGCCAAAGGAATCTTGCAAAGGAATAACAAAGCTGGAGGTATCACAATTCCAGATTTCAAGATATACTATAAAACCATACTAATCAAAACAGTATGGTACTGGGACAAAATAAGACACACAGATCAATGGAACAGGATCCACTTCCCAGAAATAAACCCAGGTGTCTATGGTCAATTAACCTATGACAAAGGAGGCAAGAATATGAAATGGGGGAAAAGACAGTCTTCAATAAATGGTGCTGGGAAAAATGGACAGCTATCTGCAAAAGAATGAAACTGGACCAGCTTTTTACATCATACACAAAAATATACTCAAAATGGATTAAAGACCTAAGTGTGAGACCTGAAACCATAAAACTCCTGGAAGAAAATACAGGCAGTAATCTCTGCCTTTGACACTGGCCTTAACAACATATTTATGGATATGTCTCCTCAGACAAGGGGAACAAAAGCAAAAATAAACTATTGGGATCACACCAAAATAAAAAGCTTCTGCATAGTGAAAAAAATCAACAAAATAAAAAGGCAACCTATTGAACAGGAGAAGACATTTTCAAATTAATTCTGATAAGTGGTTAATATCCAAAATATATAAAGAACGTGTAGGACTCAACATCAAAAAGAAAACAATCTGATTTAAAAACGGGCAGAAGACCTGAATAGACACTTTTCCAAAGGTAAGATCCAGATGGCAAAAGACATAAAAATATCCTCGACATCAGGGAAATGCAAATCAAAAGCACAATGAGATACCACACCAGTCAGGATGGTTAATATCAAAAGCACAAAAAATAACAAGTGCTGGCAGAGATGTGGAGAAAAAGGAATCCTCATACACTGTTGGTGGGAATGTAAATTGGCACAGTCACTGTGGAAAACAATATGGAGGTTTCTCAAAAAATTAAAAATAAAAATACCATATGATCCAGTAATTCCACATAGGTATTTACTCAGAGGAAATGAAAATGTTAATTTCAAAAGATATATGCCCCCTAAGTTTGTTGCCGGATTATTTATAATAGCCAACTCAAGTTTCTGTTGATAGATGGATAGATAAATATGCGGAATATTACTCAGCCATAAAAGAGTATGAGATCTTACTATTTGAGACAACGTGGATGGACCTAGAGGTTATTATGCTAAGTGGAATAAGTCAGACAAAGAAAGACGAACATCTTGTGATTTCACTTATATGCGAAATCTAAAAAAACAAAACAAATGAATAAACAGAAACAAATCCACAAACACAGTGAATAATCTAGTGGTTGCAAGAGGGGAAAACAGTTGGGGGGGGTGGTAAAATAAGTGAAAGGGGGGCGCCTGGGTGGCGCAGTCCGTTGAGCGTCCGACTTCAGCCAGGTCACGATCTCGCGGTCCGTGAGTTCGAGCCCCGCGTCAGGCTCTGGGCTGATGGCTCGGAGCCTGGAGCCTGTTTCCGATTCTGTGTCTCCCTCTCTCTCTGCCCCTCCCCCGTTCATGCTCTGTCTCTCTCTGTCCCAAAAATAAATAAAAAACGTTGAAAAAAAAATTAAAAAAAAAAAATAAGTGAAAGGGATTAAGAGGTACAAACTTCCAGTTATAAAATAAATAAGTCACAGAGATAAAAAGTATTGCACTAGGAGTATAGTCAATAATTTGTAATAATGTTGTATGGTGTATACTTGTCATGGTGAGCACTAAGTAGTGTATAAATGTGTTGTATCACTATGCTATACACCTGAAAAGAATATAACAATGTACATCAGCTATTCTTCAGTAATAAAAATTGTTTTAAAAAATTAAGTTTCTGTATAGTTTAAATAAATTGAATAAAATATATAAAACAACTTCTTAGAGGGGTCATTAAATTTATAACCATTAATTATAACCCCCAAAAGTACTGAAAAGCATTCACTTTTCCATCTAAATCTTTGGGGATTCTGCAAAAAAATAAAACTTTAAGTTTGTGTGAGAAAATTTTTTTTTCAAGTTTAAAGGTTGATTTAAAAGTGACTATTAAAGATTCAACAACTCCAGAAAATTCGTGAATGGTCTATAAAGGCAAGAAAACTCTAAAGAAAACATAAAATTGATTCTGATAATTTCCTCTAACTTTTTCTTTATTTCTCATATCCAATCTCTGACCCAGTTCTGTTCATTCTATATCCTGAATGCCTCTTGACCCTTCTGCCCCATTACTGCTATAATCACCCTGGTTCAGCTTTTCATCATCTCTCACCCAAATTGTTTTACCAGTCCTATAAACAGTCTGAATGTAGGCAGGCTAAGCAATAAACTGTTTTATACACTATTGCTAGTGATGACTTTAAAATGCAAATCTGATCAAGTAATTTACCTTCCTACCTAAAAATCACCCAAGAGCTCCATTTACTTTCAGAAAAAGAGCCTCTTTATGAAGCCAATGTATTCTTTTTAAAAGTGAATTGGCTTCAAGAAAAGTGGCAGAAAGAAAGAAAGAAAGAAAGAAAGAAAGAAAGAAAAGGAAAAACGAAAAGGAAAGAAAGAAAAGGAAAGAAAGAAAAGGAAAGAAAAGAGGAAGGTACGGCTATGAAGGTTCTAGAAGAATGAAGATTGAGGAAAGCCACACAAAACGATGATCTTTGATAAGCAGAAAGAAGGGGAAAGCATATTCTACTGACAGATACAGGAATAACGAAATCTACAAAGGGTCACAGGTATGAAACAGCATGCAGAATTCACTGAATATTGAATAATTCCATTTGGTCACAGCATGGGGAAGAGGCACATAGAAAGACTAGGAGTAAGAGAATAGGAATCAGGTGGAGTCATATATAAATATAAGAGGGCTGCCTCAATATTTTTAGGTGAATGTTAGCTTATTTATATATAGGGATATAAAAATGATAGCTCTGGCCGAGTTTCTAACTGCTGCTCTGGTGCCGCTATGGAGGATAGTTTCGAGCAGAGAAAAACTGAACAAAGGGAGCCTACTTAAGAGGCTAGTGTAAGACTTCCACTTTCTAGAAGGTGCAGTACTTTTCTGCCCTGTATTTTCTAGAAAATTTCCCTCCAGACAGCCAGAATACAAATAAATAAATTAATTAATTAAATAAGTAAATAAAACTCAAACTCTATTTCCCATGACCACAATACGTGGACACAGAAAACCGATGAAAGAATGATAAATGATTTAGCAAAGGGGAACAAAGGAAGAATAAACCACAGGAGCCTGCAGAGGGAGATATCAGAGCAATGTAAACAGATTTTCCCACAGAACCCCAGAAGAGCTCAGGAAGTGTGGGCATCAGACCAGATGGAAGGTGGGGTGGACCAGAGTGAAGAGGCCTATGGTTACGTGCCTCCCCCTTGCTCCATCAAGAGCCAGTAAATGTTGACCAGGGAAAATCCAGCGTTGACTTACCAGTCAGACAGGAAGGTGGAGACATGGGAATGAAAACCGGAGGTTAAGTGAAAGTATGCTTCCTGATATAAAGACTTGAGCAACTGTCTTCCCTTCTAGGCTCCTTCTTTTTCAGAAATGCAGGGTGGTGTATCTCCCACCCTCATTCCAGCCCCAAATGGAAACTCTTTCTCTGACTACAATGATCATACCTAAGACCAATAGGCATTGAAGTTCAAGGTACCCAGTCCGTCAACCAGCTGGCCAGTGGGGAGCCTATAGTGAATCCCCCAGGACGTTAAGGATTGTGCGTATATATGAACAGAGTTGCGGGTTACCAAATGCTTTATGAAAGCCTCTGAAATAAACTGTCGGTACTAGATAAACAGATCAAAAAGAAGTCAGAATAAAATGGAGTGAAAGTCAGGGGCAAAAGGAAACTTCAAGAAAATTATTATTTTTTAATGTATATTTTAATGAGAAAAGAGTAACTTTTAACACTAGAGAAATCACTCAGTTTACCTGACAGTTGAATATCCTGCGTAAGTGACACAGAACCTCACACCTGCAGGTAAGAGAGAGTGGGCTGGAGAAGCTGATATGGGACAATTACATAAAATGCCACTTGGCAAGCAGAGAAAAAGAATGACTGCACATATTCCCTGCCTGGTAATTTGATCCTGCAGAAGGAGGTAAATACAATTAAAGAGGAAAATTGGGAGGCATATGAGAAAATTATAATCATGGTGTCTCCTACTTAGGCTCCAAAAAAAAGTCTGGCTTCTAGCCTATAATAGGACCATCTTTAGGTGATCCATATTAAGGATACACTTAGAGTTGTACAGTTGTGTGTGGTGATCTTGACAGGTTAATATAATAGTACTCTAAAAATGCCTTCATTTTTAGGTTTTAAGAAAATATAAATAATCTTTTAATGTTTTAATTCTTATTTAATTTTTTAAAATATTTATTTATTGAGAGAGAGAGAGAGAGAGCAAGTGAACCTGCATGAGCAGAGGAGAGGAAGAGACAGTGAGAGAGAGAATCCCAAGCAGGCTCCACATGGAGCCCGACATGGGGCTGCATCCCATGAACCGTGAGATCATGACCTGAGCTGAAATCAAGAGTTGGACACTTAACCGGGCTAACTAGGTACCCCAATACCTTTCATATTTTAAAAAAAAAAAAAGGTTTGATTTCATTTGCAAAGATGAAAACGCCCTAATGCTGATGAATATATTAAAATTCCAGTCCATGTCACATATAGTACTAATAATATATTCCCTGTGAAGGGATTACCAGTCTTAAGTAAACATGACTAAACTTCATTTACATGCGTAAATATCACTTTCCATTATTAGTGCATTTAAGTTTCCCAGTTCTTTGAGTTAATTCCTATCTAAGAATACACCTAAACTGTCTGTTGTACTTATTGTGACCATAAGCCAGATGGAACAAGTAATCAACATCAATATTTTCAACTCTGATGCAGGCAATCCTACCCATCCTCTTCCTTGATATGTGGCTATAAAATGCACCCCTTAATTCAAGTTTCAGATTTTACTGGAACCAAAATTATATTGATATTTATCTGTTTAAATTTATAGCCGCAAATTATTAGCTTGGACTATAATGAATAGATGTTAGATGTTAGATCTGTTAGATGAACAGATATAGACCTCAGTGTAAGCTCGTAGGAAAAGAAAGGATGGGGCTTATTGTGCAAACTATAGTATGTTCTAATCTTTTTCACCTGTGGTTTCTTTACAGAGAAAAATAACTGAGGCCATATATAAACTGTGGCATCCTATTAGCAACTCAAACCAGCCAACAATGATTGAGCAGAGCTATGCTGGGTATTACAGGCAACACTAAAAGGATAAGACACATAGTTTGTCCTTGAGGAGGGAAGGTGGGAGGAGAAAGGGAACAGGTTAGCCAATTTTGAGAACCTACTAGTTCTCTGCAATAATGACTGCCTAGTCTTCCCCCATCTCACCTACTGAGTGGTAGTGCACCCACCGGACTCTTTATCCAAATCATCACTTCCCATATTCTTGCGAAGACTTCTCAGCATTCACTTGAGCCCATGTATGGCACTCTCCCATCCATGTACTAACCAGGTCCACCCCTGCTTTGCTTAGCTTAGCTTCTGAGATCAGATGAGATCAGGCATGTTCAGGGTGGTATGGCCATAGACATATATGTCACTCTCTAATCCTTACTACTCCAAATGTAACGAATACTTTGGCTCCTGAGTCAGTATTTTCTCCCCCAACCTTAAGTGTTAACAAACATCCTGGGCAATTTCATGATCAGTATAGACAATCTATCAAACACGATGCCAGAAATTAAATATATAATGAGGAACCATCTACTCTATCTTAAATGCACAGTGCCTATTAATGACTTTTTCTTCTACAGACAATATGGCATTGTGGGAATTCTTGAAAAAGGAGTTGAATATTATAATTATGTAGCATGATTCTAGTATTAACTTAGATTTTATTTCATTTAACTTCAGTTGCATTTCTACTGCTACCAGCAGTATGACAAAAAAAGGACTGAGGGGAGGGGCTATACAGAATTCTTTCTCCAAGATGTAGTATCTATTTATAATAGTGTTGAGAGTAAAGCACTGTTTTAAACATGTAAAGTGATTTAACTCACTCAATCCTCAAAGCTCCCTACGAGCTCCATTCCATTTGGAGATGAGGATCTTGAAATAGAGAAGTGAAGTATTTTCCCCACGTCACAACAGTAAGTGCTGCATAGATCCCAGATTTTCTGGCTCAAAAGCCACACTCTCAGCCCAAACAAAAGGTAATATTTCAGTTATGAGCCTTCCTTAATTCCAGCCTCCTACAGTTATTTCCAATGTATCTGACATCTATCTCAAAATATGGTGAAAAACCTCCTTTATCTGACTGCCACACATCTGGCATTTATAGAATGCTCTATGGGGAATGCATCCTAACAGCTTGCAAAATTCTAATAATGCAGGTGACATGAGCTAAAATCTGCATATTAAACTGTACCAAAGAGTATTTTAGAAAAACAGTTAAAAGAATTTTTAGTACTCACACTTTTCTAGGGGGGAAAAGGCATGTTACTTGAGATTCTTTTGTTGTTGTTGCTGTTTTATTTAGGTTTTTTGTTTTAATTTTTTAATGTTTATTTTTCAGAGAGAGAGGGAGACAGAGAGAGAGAGACAGAGAGAGAGAGACAGAGTGCGAGTGGGAGAGGGGTAGAGAGAGAGGGAGACACAGAATTGACACAGGCCCCAGGCTCCACGCTGTCATCACAGAGCCCGACGTGGGGCTCGAACTTACGAACCTGAGATCATGACATGAGCTGAAGTCGGATGTTTAACTGACTGAGCCACCCAGGCGCCCTGAGCTGCTTTTTCTTTCATTTTATCACACTCTGTAATTGATATAAATTGATAATGCAAATGAACTCAAGGTAAATAGTAACAACCACTCTTCAAACATCAAATAACATGGCAGAAAATATGTGAGCAGATAATGTTAATGAAACATCAAGTTAAGAGAGAATAAATATGTCTAAGTCTTAGCATTTCAGAGTTTCTAGACTTCTGAACTGGGCATTTCTAATCACATACCAATAATTAGCAGTGAGGAATTGACTAATAGAAAAATGCTTAGTGTAAGCCAATGGTTTTCAGTCTTCCCGGACCAACATCATCAGAGTCATGTAGGAACTTGTTAGAAATGCAAATTATCAGTCCTCACCCCAGATCTACTGACTTAGAGACTCTGGAAAGGGGGCCAGTAATTTGAGTTTTAACATGGCCTCCAGGTGATTCTGCTGTGTGTTAGTATTTAAGAACCAAAGGTATAAATGAATGCTGTTCACAAATTTCTAACACTTTAAATTGTATTTTAATGTAAAGAGAATGCTATTTCATTGTAAGGGAAAGATAACAAAAGACTAATGGCTTATATACTATTGCCCCTTACCTCCTAAATGTTTCTTGCTACCAAGAAAAACACAGGGAGCCCATAAAATACTGATTATAAATGCTCTTTGCAAAACATTCATCCTCATGTTTTAAATCCTTTAAATTATTAGAGATCGAGGTAGGCATTTATTTCAAAGTTTTTTTCCAAAGAAAATCATTTCTTTATTTAGAAAGAGGTGAAGAAGGAGCAGTTCACATTTACTGAGGCTGAAAACACAGAACTTGGAAGGCGAGAGAGAACACACTCCCTGCTGTGCTAAAAAGCCACAGTGGAAAGTAATGGAAATACAAATGCAGTACCCTAGGGGTTATAATACATCCATCCAACCATGGAGAGGCAGCAGGAGTAACATTTCTGGGAGGAAAAAAGGAGACCTTTCAAAATATTTGTTTTCTTGACATCTTTCTTTCCTTTTTTGTTACGTAACTCTAAGCAAATGCAACATTAGGTAGAAGATTTTGTTGACCCTTACTAGAACATATTCTATTTCCATAAATAATTTGAAATGCTTGAAGCTATCACAAATTATAATAAAATACACACACATGTACATGCATGACACATGGTGAGATCTGCCATCCAGTTGGCTGTTTTCTAAAGACACTCTGAGGGGAAAATAAATTAAAAAAAATAAATAAATAAAATAAAGACACTTCGATAGATTCAAGTTACACTCCCTTCAGACACAATTATCTGTCCGCTTCCTGCAGGTGGTTTCTCTTCCTGCAGTGACATGCTATAGCTCCAAATCACCACGGGTAGGGGCTAGAGAGCCACGTAACTCAAGACCATCAGCCAAGGCTGCGACTGTGCAGCTTTGTCACAGTGCAAAGTAAAACAGCTCACAGAATCAAACAACCACGTTAGTAGTCTCCTGACAACTAAGAGAGCACCAAGACTTTAGAAATCGTCACACTAGCAGCCACCTTAAAAACATCCGTATTTCTTCCCGAAATTCTTTCATTTTAAATGTACCCCCATTGCCAGATTGCTAAGGATTCCGTTTGAAGCCCTTAGAAATTATTGCACTACATTAAATAAAATGGGACAAAAGAGAACAAAAACAGTTTTCTCACCATGTGATTTTATATTGTATTTCTATACAAATGCAAGCAAATAACAATGAAAGATTCTAAATCGGCCAGTATTTTAAGTTCAAGCCCATAAACCAAATTTTACAGTCTGTTTTCCTTATAAAACCTATTCCCGTGATTGAAGTTGTTCCTTAAGAGGTATGTGAAAGGCTGTGTGAAACATTCATCCAATATGGATGACTCAGTCAGTTAAACTCACTAAGAAGGGAGGCTGATCTAAGTTGACGTTCTTCAGCTCCTAACCCCTCCAAGAAAAAAGATAAATTGTGAAGGGATTCAGAAGTGGAAAGTATGGAGCCTGGAGTGAGAAATTCTAGGCTCCTTTCCCAGTCTCACCTCTTACTATAGGATCCTGAGTTTCCTCTTTTTTCATGCAAGGATCACATCCTTATCTACTCAGCCTCTCTCATAGGTTTGTTATGAGGATTAACTGTGTAGAAAACATTTGCAAAAGCAAAATGTGTTACACATTGCAAGGCATCATTATTATAATCAATAACATGTTACCCATGAATAATATTCAAAACCACATTCCCCCAAAATAAACATACAATAAGTTCAAATAATATTGCACAGGCATAGTGAGGGAGACTACTCTTTGTTTTTAAATCGCCTTAATGAAACACAGAAACTAATTTGTTACCATGAAATAAACTTGTCTTGAACTTCTTCCCTGTCCATTTCTGATGTATTACCTAGTCTATTTCAAGAAAGGTTATAATGCTTCATCTGTGTCTTTTGACAATGGATGATTGTACAACTACTCCTCACATTTTATAAAGAGTTGATCCAACCAGGAATGCCCCTCCAGCCTCCTTATGACGGGCAGTCCTCTCACAGCCACCCCTTGTCAGAGAACCTATTACACTTTAGCTGCTGTTTGGCAAAATCTGTGCTCTACCTTCCAGGCATAGAACATGTCTAGCAAGGAATTTCTCACACAGGGACTTTTTTTTTTCCTGAGAGAGAGAGAGAGAAAGAGAGAGAGAGAGAGAGAGCATGAGCAGAGGAGAGAGGAAGAAGGAGAAAGAGAATCTCCACGCTGAGCACATAGCCTGATACAGGGCTCAATCCTGAGCCGAAATCAAGAGTCAGATGCTCAACCGACTGAGCCCCCCTGACCCACCCAGTGCCCCGTTCTCAGATAGGGACTTCATTTCTAGCTTTCCTTTCCTTACATTTAAGTGGGGACATGTGGACTAGTTCTCACCAATGGAATGTGAGCTGGAGTGATAGAAATCTCCTCCAAGCCTGACCCATATAATACCCCACACCTTATTCTTCATCCCCTTTGCCCTCGGGCTGGCTGGAAACACATACCTAAACAAGACATAAAAGCCACATAATAAAAATGGCAGTTTTCATCAGTGTGAGTTTCTGAATGACCATACACAACAGAACATCCCAACTCCACACCCAACAACCAGGAAACACCTTGGACTGTGTGTATGACAAATAAACAGCTATTGTGAGGAACCACTGAAATCTAGGAGTTTGTTACAGACTAGCAATAATTAATTTATTTTTAATATTTTTTTAAGTTTATTTATTTTGAGAGAGAGACAGAGAGAGAGCGAGAGGGGGAGGGGCAGAGAGAGAGAGGGAGAGAGAGGGAGACAGAATCCCAAGCATGCTCCCCACTGTCAGCACAAAGCCAACATGGGGCTTGAGCTCGAGACCTGTGATAACCTGAGCCAAAACCAAGAGTCAGATGCTTAATTGACTGAGCCACCCAGGCACCCCGTGGCTGGCATTAATTTAAATTACAGAGACACTCTCTTTGCCCCCAAAGACTCTTTGAAGAACCACTCCCCTATGTCCAAGCATTCACAATGAGTCCAATAGAGGGCTAACTTCCATTCCCAATATTGCTATTTCCCTTCCAGAGACCAACGTCCTGGAACCACAATCCTTACCAAGGACTTTCTCTTCATTCTTGGAAATCTTCTAATTAATTCATTGAATGTGCATCTTTTGGGCACAAGCTCTTCATCACTAGGAACTCCTCTCTCTTCTTTCTGAAGTTCTAAGATTGGACCCCCACAGCAGTTCTGTTCAGTTTGTTACTATTGGTCC
Source organism: Panthera uncia (assembly GCF_023721935.1). Classification (NCBI taxonomy): domain Eukaryota; kingdom Metazoa; phylum Chordata; class Mammalia; order Carnivora; family Felidae; genus Panthera; species Panthera uncia. The sequence goes on along the minus strand of NC_064809.1, from coordinate 98,776,248 downwards.
TGGGGTGGGGGTGTGGGCATAGATTGGTTAAATTTTCTTATCCAGGATCCCTGAAACTTGGTATAATATTTTGGTGTTTTTCTTGTTTCAACAAATTATGATGAAAACAGGACTAAGTATTAAACATCTAATATCTCTACATCTAATTGCTCTAGAATTTACAAATGGATCACGTCTTTTGTTCCTCACAATACACTTTTTTTTTAACATTTATTCATTATTTGATAGAGAGAGAGAGAGAGAGAGAGAGAGCGCGCGTGAGTGGGGGAGGGGCAGAGAACGAGGGAGACACAGAATCCGAAGCAGGCTCCAGGCTCCGAGCTGTCAGCACAGAGCCTGACTTGGGGCTCAAACTCACGGACCCTGAAATCATGACCTGAGCTGAAGTTGGTCGCCTAACCGACTGAGCCACCCAGGCGCCCCACAATCTTTTGAGTTGAACAGAGTAGGTGTTATAATCATAGTCCTTCTTATTTTTTTTCTTTTTGAAAAATGTTTATTTATTTATTTTTAGACAGAGAGAGAATGTATGTGAGCAGGGGAAGGGCAGAGGGAGAGGGAGAGAGACAGAATCGCAAGCAGGCTGTCAGCCCAGGCTGTGCACTGTCAGCACAGAGCCTGATGTGGGGCTCAATCTCATGACTGTGAGGTCATGACCTGAGCCAAGATCAAAAGTTGGACACTTAACCAACGGAGCCACCCGGGCACCCCTGGAAGATGATCAATTTCTCAATCCATCGCTGCCTCTCTTCTATTTTAATTCTGACGTCTGCATATGAAATTAAATTCAATGGCTTAAAATGTATGTAAACACAAAAAATGGGTTTTTAATTTCTTATTATTTTTTATTTTAGAGACACAGAGAACTTGAGTGGGGAGAGAGGCAGAGGGAGAGAGAGAGAATCTCAACCAGGCTCCATGTTCAGTGCAGACTTCGGTGCAGGGCTCAATCCCATGACCCTGGGATCGTGACCTGAGCTGAAATTAAGTCAGAAGCTCAACCGACTGAGCAACACAGGTGCCCCATAAAGAGTGGCTTTTAAAATTCAGAATTCTTCACTGTCATAGTCCAGTTGGTAGAATTCTGCAGTGATAGAGAATGTATTTTTTAATTTCTCAAACTGGATTTATGTTTGCCCTATCCTCCTGTGACATTCCTTTACTCTCCTCTTTATGTGCATTTTTGTGCCAAGAAAATACCATTGATAAGATTAATCATGGTATTTAAAAACAAAAATGAAATATCCAATAATAGGGAAATTATTACTAAGTATTATTTATTCACACTATGAAATACTGAGTAGCCATGAAAAATAAAACTTATGATATTTGTACAGCAAAATGAAAAAGGAGGATGCAAAAAAAAGTAGACTATAAACCCATCTTCAGATGTGCATATAAAAAATACTAGAAGTAAATGCAGGGCATACCAGTATTTGGAATGAAGGTGATTAGATGGACGGAATTTTTTAAAGATTTTAATTTTATTTTTATTATAAATATATTTATTGTAAGTATATGCTATTTATATTTAATTTGTTATGTTTATCTAATTTATATTTAATTTTATATTTTGAAAATTCTGTAATGCTATATTTCATAAATAAGTAAAACGGATTTCTAAGCATCACCATTCAGGTATTCCAAGAAATCAGTGAGAATATTTTGAGAGTATGTTTTGGCTTTCTAGGGGGAAAAACTATACAGTGAGACTTTGAATTCAAATCAGTAATATGAACTCTATTTACCATCATTCCCATAGAGAGAGCCGCAAGTAACAAGATGGTTTTGGACCACACATAGGTCAAGGTACTCCTGCCAAGCTGACAAGAGATAAGCCAACTCTGGACAAAGGTAGGGGCCAAAGTTGGCACATGGCCTGCAAGGGCAAAGTACTTGGGGGTGGCCCATTGACGTCAAGAAAGTCAGACTGATACTTTTGTAGGATAACAACAGACAGCAGGCACATGGGGACTGCTAAGTGAGAACAAACACGGAGGAGAGATTTTCCCAGAAGCAGAAAGCAGAGGTAGGTGAGTAACTAAAAGATCAAAGGATCGCATGAGAAGCAGGATGTTCACAGGAGCCCAGCGAACAGAAAAGCAATTAGAGAATCAAATGCAAAGCAGCGGTTCACAGCTCAAAGATTTTCAAACACAGTGGCAGTGAGCCATCCCAGAGTAGCTACTCTGGCATCTTCAGGGAAAGCAGGTAATTGGAACTGATGGCTGAATTAAGGAGTGTCTTCAGGGTTAACGGAGGCAGCAGCTTCCTTTAAGCCAAGGACCAGAAGCTCTTGCACTGCAAATTTACTGACACAAAGATTCAGAGATACAGCTTTGATCTAATTGCCACAGTCCCCACTAAGTCATGAAGGGCATCCCACCTCAGTATAGCATTTACTCCCACGTGCTAGGCACTTTACAGGTTTTGTATCATTTATTCTCCAAAGGATCCTATGAGATGGGCATTGCTCTATTCATTTTACATAGGAGATAACTGAAGATCAGATCAGTTTACCAACTGGCCCTAAGTCAATAAACAGTGAGTCAAGGAGCCAGGTTAGAAACAGCTTCTCTCTAACACCCATGCATTTTCAACGACACCATACTATCTTCTCTGTTGGTATAAACAATAAAAAAGGTAACTTTACATTTTCCAAGGTGTTTGTCCTTGCACTGCCCTTTATATGCCTGTGGAATAACTGCTTTCCCTAAGAATATGTCACTCTAACCGTATATTTTTCAGTAGTTTTTTCCATCTTTTCACATTAGAAAGCTTATTAAATTCAAGGTAAATGTATTTAGCTATGAGAAAAAACTCATTATTAGACAATCTTTCTCAAGTCAGTTCCAAGCTGCAGCTCTTAAAAACAGCATTTGTTTTTGTTTTGTTTTGTTTTGTTTTGTTTCTGGCTCTAATATATTTGGGTTAATAGCAGTAACAATTTATTGGTTATTCCACGATGCCAGTCTCTATGACTGGGTATGGAGAGCTAATTCGTGGCTGTAGGATTATAAAGGGCCCTACTGTCCCATGGCTATAGTTCTCCAACAGTTCTGTGCATAATAAAGATGAAATGTTGATCATCATCTCTATGACTCCATAAACGATTTGCAGTTGGTATTAATTTAGCAGAAGAACATTTATTAGTCTCTAAAATCCCAAATTATAATTTGAATAAAAATTAACGTTTATAGAATTCCATATCTTGAAGATACATGTCCTCAGTTACTAAATTCATAATGAGGAAAAATTCACATCTTTTCTTGAAGATACATGTCCTCAGTTACTAAATTCATAATGAGAAAAAAATTCACATCTTTTCTCAAACTTGTCTAAATATAAGGTTAAGCCTCTGTGAAGATGTCTATTGAATATTTCACATAACTCAAGCCTTAAATCTCAGCTTCTTCACTGGCAGTTGAGCCTTGAAAATGGGTATCCTTTTCATGTTTTTATAATGAGATAATTAAAAACCCACTTTTCCTAACAAAAATTCTCTACTCAGAATTACCAACAGCCCTTCCGTTCCCTTTGCGGACCTGGGTGTGGGAAGATAACCCCAAAGAATATAGAATGGTGCTATTTGAAGGTCTCATACTCTTTCCATTCACAAGGAAAAATGGTCATTAATGCCATCTTATTCTCTGATATCTTTTCTTTCCCAAGACAAGTAGCATCTCAAGTATAATTTTTAAAATATAACTTTTTTGACAAACATTGATGGTTAGCATTTGGATTTATGCTTGCAAATCAAGTCTAAAATGATGACGAATATTTGGGTACATGAACTAAGCGTTTGAGTAATGGGGCATAAAAGTGAGTTCAATTTGTATTTGTCTTTCAGCCAGTTCTAATTTTCACAATAGGACTGACCTCTGAACAACACAGGTTTGAAATGTATGGATCCACTTTTACACAGGTGTTTTATAATAAATACAGTACAGTACTGAAAATGCATTTGCTCTTCTTTATGATTTGCTTAACATTTTTTCTCTAGCTTACTTTACTGTCAGAATACAGTACATAATACATGTAATATGCAAAATATGTATTAATCAACTGTTTCTTTTTGTCCTTGTCTTGCCCTTGTACTACTTCCAGTCAACAGGAGGCTATTAGATTTTTGGAGAGTCAAAAGTTATATGTGGATTTCAGAATGTGTATGGGAGGGGGGTGGCCCCTAACTCCCATACTGTTCAAGGGTCAACTGTATACATGTCTGTAAAACTTTAAGTTCCCATAATACCAAGTCAATTGTGTTTCAAGAAAAATTCAGTGAAGTTATTTATTTACTCTATGAAATTTGCAAGTAAAAAGGTCAGTTAGGACTTAATTCATTTTATAGTTTTTGGGCTTTTTATTGTATGATTTTTAATTTTATCAATTCCATTTTCTTCATGTCCAATATTAAACCATTCTTAAAGCAAAATCCAATTTTTTCAGATAAAAGAAAACAGTTTGAGTTGGATGAAGCAATTGAGAAAATTAAGTACACTATGTAGCATGGTATTCTTTATTTAAATATTAATTATGAGTTTAAGAGCATTAATTATATGTGTACATTAGCAATAGTAATAGTAACAATAAAGTGTATTCAGCTCTTACCACGTAGAAGTCATTGTGCTATGCTCTAACAGGTACAGTTAATGCAATCCTCAAAACGACAGCATTAAAAACAGTGTTATCACTACTCTTATTTTACAGATGAGGAAACTAAGTTTAGAGATATTAAGCAAGTGGTCGATATATAAGTGGTCAGAAATGGCTGAGCCTAGACTATTAACCAAGTCTAACAAACTCTGGAGCTCTTCCTAATATGCGTTGTTTTAAAGGCATTCGGTGAATATTGCTTTAGATGGTGGTAAGTCCTACACCTGCCATTTTACAGTGTGGTTTCCAAAATAAAACATAAATAATTTTTCCGTCGCCTACAGAAACCATGGGTTGTTCCCTTCAAATTGCAATCACATAGATCCAACAGTGACAAAGGGCCACCAGACAATCAAAGCTCAATTAGGTTTTCATACTGAATTAACAGTGGCCCTCTGAGAGCCCGAATTCTGTTGATCTGATCATATTTAAGCTAAGGGAGTATAACTGCCACTAAGCACAGTGTACATGCAGATTGTCTGGATGAAAACATATCTATTCTTATAAGAAAACAGATGTTTGTTAAATTAACATGATTTATTTTGCCTTGAAATATCCAAAGATATCCTTCAGTGGTTGCTAGGTAACATTTTAGGTTACAAAATAAGCTAAATCATAGATTTTAGAGTATTTTTCTTAATTATATTCATAAAACAGGGGGTTAAAAAATGAGACACAAGGTCATGGCTTAATTTGACATGATATAGTCCTTGCTATCCCCACTGCCACTTAAGCAGATTGGTGATAATGAGGTGTGAGCATTTTCATAAGCTAAGCTGGACGCCGATAGCTGAAGTCTCCTTTTCTACCTGTACCCCAACAGTTAAAGTCTAATTCAGTAACATTCATGTGAGTCTTCTGATACGAAAGTTCTATACAGGCTCATTCATCTATGTTTACACTATTTGGTTTGACCAATGTTTCAATTCATGTGGATGCCTGGTCAAGATAGCATAAAAAGGAAATCTTTGACCACACTTTGAATCTCATCTCAGACTAATCCATGATTAAGATCCTGCTCTCCATGCATCCATTTCTTTTTGCCCATGGGCACCAAATATTTGTTCCGTTTGATCTCTTTCTATAATGCTCATACTCATTCCAAACCTAAATTTCTCTCCCCAGTTCAATCAGTGAAGATTCCAATTCTTCTTCTTATTATCTGTGAAAATATCCTTTCTCTTACAGTCCCTACAAACCAGCCCTCTGGCTCATTCTTTCCCCTGGCATGAATAAATCACTTGGCTAATTGTATATGTTTTCTTTGGTAATTTTTGCAATAATGGGCACAACTGTCACTTTCCTCATAATGATATGGAGTCTATTTCTCCATCCTTGAATTGAGGCTGGCTATTTGACTGGCTTTGTTCAGTGTGACTTTGGCAACATGACATACGCATAACCTGGAAAACCCCTGTGCAATGGGCCCTGCCTGTTTGCTACTCTCAGAACTCTGAGCTGCCATGTGAAGAAGTCTGGACTACTCAAGGAAACACCATGCGGCAAGAAGCCCCAGGCACCCCAGCTCTAGAAGATGAAGCCATCAAACACCACCCTTAGAAACAGTTACCCAGCTGGCTGGTAGCTGACCACAAATATGAATGAGCCCATGGAGCAGAGAGGACCTGCCCTCATGAGGCCGGCACAACTGTAAACTCACAAAGTTGTGAACCAAACAGATGGTTGTTGTCCTAAGATAGGGAGTTGGGGGTCGGTTGGTTTTGTATCAAAAGCTACCTAATACGTTTTCTAATAACTCAAAATAGGTGTGGATGTACTAACAGAATCAGTAGCTAATAGCTCTGGACTTGCTGGCATAAATGATCTCCATAATATAGACTGTAACCATACTCAGCCAAATGGATTCTGTTTATGGATCACTGGCTAACAGAATGTCAATCTAATAAGCATGCTAATATAGTTCCTAAAATAAAGTAGCCTTGACCATGAAAACTTATCCAAAGGAAGGGTTGCAAAGTGGTGTTTAATATATTTCATTTAGGAAGAACTCTAACAATGAAAGCAAGGGGAATCCCTAGGGTCCAGAGAGAAGACAGAAATATCACAACTGACCATTCCATATGGAAGGACAGATGCCAGAACACTGTTCTTTAGGAATAAGACTCTAATGTTTGATTTTGATGAGTTCAATCTGGACTTTATATAATTTGTTGATCTTCCTGTCTGAAAACAATGCTGTTGACTGCATACAGGTGAATGAAAGCTTTACTAAATGCCATCCCATGCCTTCTGTCTTTAAGAATAGAAAGTATCGGGACACCTGGGTGGCTCAGTTGGTTAAGCATCCGACTTCGGCTCAGGTCATGACCTCACGGTTCGTGGGTTCGAGTCCTGTGTTGGGTTCTGTGCTGACAGCTCAGAGCTGGGAGCCTGCTTCAGATTCTGTGTCTCCCTCTCTCTCTCTGCCCCTCCACCTCTCGTGCTCTCTCTCTCTCACTCTCAAATATAAATGAATATTTAAAAATAATAGACATTATATCAATTGAAAGGATCCATTTGATCACTACCTTTATTTTTATTTTTTTAAGTATGCTCCACACACAACATGGCGCTCAAACTCACAAATCTAAGATCAAGAGTCACATGCTCTACCAACTGAGCCAGCAAGGCAACCTGGTCCCTGCGTTTAGATGCAAAAAAAAATATCACTGCATGAGTCAGGGTCCAGTCAGGAAAATAGAATCCACACTAGATATTTTACATAGAAGGAATTAAATTTGTGCCTATTGACAAACGTGATGGAACAGTCATGAAGACAAACAGGGAACGTTTAAGCCAGGTGTTAGCAAGAGCAGGAAGCCATTCAGCAAGAGGGAAATTAAGTGTGGTATTCTGAATCCTAGAAGCAAAATGTAAGTGATGGAAGCTAGAGCTGGCAGGATATGAGGTCACAGAAAATGAGACACACCCACTGCATAAGATACACACCTGCCACCCAAAAGCATTCACTGAGTAAAATAGTTTTTAATACAACAGAAAAAAAGATAAGAGGTTGATTTTGTGCTTTTTGTACTTTTGTTGAAATATATACTAAAATGTATGGAAAACCCGCCTTCCTCCTATTTCAACTGATGCCTGAACTTATTTACTCTTGTTTCTAATATGGTCTCTACACCATAGGTCCCTCTCTTGGTAGGCTTTTAATAATTTCTTCTTCCTTGCTTCCTGGGCCTTTCAGTTGAAAGCTGGACTCCCACCAGGTGCAATCAGAAAGAGGTTTTAGTCTTCTGCTTCTAAACAGTCCTCTGTATTTGTTCTCTCCTCTTCTCTAAATGAAGTATTAAGTCAGTTGTACATATTTTCCAATGACCTTCAAATAGACAGTTCTTTATTTTCTGCATTAAGAAAACCTGTGCAATGGACAACTTCCATAACTCCAGGCTAGCTTCAGGGCATTGATTTCACTGATCCCTCTCTTCCCTCATAATGCTTCCATCAATACATCATTCACGTAACCATTTCATTCACGTCTGTGTTCAGATGTCACAACCTCAGGGAAGCCTTCCTGAAATTCCTGGATAAAATACTTTCCCCACTACAATTCTATCCCTAACACCAAATGTTGCTTTATTTTCTTCACGTGCTTACCATCACCTGATACACTATACACTTGTCTCCCAAATCCCTCCATCCCCTCAAGTAGAATGTAAGCTTCACGTCATTCGTCACTCTGCCTCGTTCATTGCTGTATCTCCAGGGTCTTGAACAAGATGGGATAAACAAATATTGATGGGATAAAATGAATGGATGAGGAATGCATGACACCACAGAGTACACCTAGTAAAGATCTTACCGATCTTATAACGTCCTTATTGTTACAGCTCTACCAGAGAGGACAACATTGCAGTCCAAGTGATTATTTCTTCCAGATAAAGTAATTATCTCCAAAGATCATAGAAAATTTACCTTACTGATCCTGACATTTTCTTGCAGATAAAAAACAGCAATAATTACAGTAAAAGATGCAAAGAATACAGTATTTAGTTGAATTACTTGATTCTGGCTAGAAAACCTTTTCTTTCTTTTAACATGAAAAGACCCAGTGGGAAATGCCTGGATTGCATGTCTGTTTTTGTCAAACATTCAACAGTAACTGATAATCTCTACATCTGTTATTTATTTGACAAGTCTCCAGAGAGCCATACAAGTGGAAATTTCAGAGAAGCCCTAAACAAACTCTGCGTGCAGCTCGATGCAACTCCAGGAAGAAGTTTTAACTGTCATAGACGTGTGAGGTTTAATTCAGTCATCCACACACATGGCAACTTAGTGATGCATTTTTCTGCACAAAGTACGTAATGGGAAATTCTGTGATGTGTCCACTATCGCATTTAAAAATAAAAATCAATTACACATTGAAAGTAAGCTACTTGACTCTGGGAGGAGGCAAGAGTCAAAGAAAATTTGCAGCTGGTCAGGAAGTAAATCCAGGGTGGAGAAATCTTTGTGGAGCTCAGGAAGAGAGAAGGATCGTAAGGCATGAAGGAAGACATTTAGATTTTTTTATAGTGTTTTCAAGATTCTAACAACTGGACTGAAAAAGATGTATCCTAGCTCCTGAACTTATATTACATAACTAAACTCAATGATCTCAGAAATTAATGAACTGTATTTGATTTGGATTTTTTAAAACCTACAAATAATCTATTCTGTAAATAATATGTATGCTACAACACACACATTAGGCATAAAATGGAAAACTCCAGATCATGAAACAAAGACAAAACATTTATGCATTTCCTCACTGGTAACAGGTTTTCATGTATAGTTTTAAGTTAAAAATATCTGTTTTCTGAATGTGAATAGATATCTGAAAATTTCTTTTTACAAGCTATTCACTTCAGTCTGCAACAGACTAGGCAAAACCCCATCTCTATTTTCGTGCAAGGGGATGAGAAACAAGCAAGACACACAGGTTATCCCACTGGGCACCAACAAATCCTTTGAGGAAATTTACTCCATTCCTGGGACCATAATTTATTTTAATGGAATCACAAAACAAGAAGTTGTCCTTCCAGTATAATTTTCAGATCAAGGCAAAATCATTTATCTTGCAATTTCATGACATCAAAACATCTGCAGTAAAACACTAGAGAGCACTCCTCACTAAGGTATCAAAGTAACCGCTAAACTCAGAGGCCAGCTGAAGTACGAGCAGTACAGTCATCTGTGTACCTCCAAAAACATCTTCCACCTTCTCAAATGATTGACTGATTGACTGTTTGATGAGTGAGTAAATGATTGAAGTTCTAGGAATCAAAGGCATGCTGTCTTTACATGCCAATAAGACCAAGTAGTACTAGTCTATAGAAGAGATTGTTAGATGATTCTCCCTTGAAGCAGTTTAAAAAGTTGGCATACATACAAAATGTAAAAATTATGGGAAGCATTAACCAGCTAAACATCTGCTGAAATTTTCATTCAATTAAAAGCAGAGCATCATAAAACCTCAACTTGGCTTCTTTAACATGTCATGGCTCAGAAGTGGAGGGGAACTTCTGGTCTAGATATGATTAAGAATCACAAAGAATTAAGAAGAAAAAGTCAAAATTCAATGAATCTTTATTATACATTAGGCACAATGCTGAAAAACAAAAAGCTGTATGACAAACCCAAGATCCACATCAGACTCAGAAAGGATATGTACAATCAACAGAAAGAACTGAGGAAACATACTTTTAAAATCTCTATAGAAAGCATGAAGCCCAGTATAAGAAATAGAGATCGATCCAGTTTTCAAAACCGGGGAAAATGTCTTGCAGATCACTAGCTTGATGTGTGGAATATTGAACAACTGATTTGTTATCATTTGCAAATTAAAAGATGTATACAGCAATCAGATTTTGTTTACTAGGAACAAGTCAATTCAAATTAAGACCATATTATTGTACTTGGGTCAGTAAGTGTTCCTTGGCTTGTAGACTCATCACTCCATTCTCTGCCTCCATGGACACACTGTCTTTCCCTGCGTGCCTGTATCCAAATTTCCCTCTTCGCAAAAGGACACAAATCACTGGATAAGGGCCCACTCTAATCCAGTATGATTTCATCTTAACTTGACTACTTTAGCAAAGACCCTATTACCAAACAAGGTCACATTCACAGGTACAATAGGTTAGGACTACAGCATATTCTTTTGGGGGATGCAGCTAAGATTACATTGTCTTTTTTTTTTTTTTTAAGAATGACACAGCAAGTAAAAAGCAGTCTTGATTTAAAAATGGAACTACTTGATTACAAAGTCTATATTTCTGAAACTGGGGAATGAATGCCCTGGAGTTATAAAACATACAGTCATCAGTGGTATAAGAATCTTTTTGGTTAACATGGTCCATCCTCTGTGGAAATCAACTTTATCTACTGACAGGTGACTTAAAACATTACTTTTATATTAAAATTAAAACATTTTGTAATGGAATGAAAAGTTTTCAGGGGGATTATAAATAATTTTCATTTCAAATACATTTCTCAAGTCCAAAGGACTGATTTTTGGCAAACAATAGAGTGAATACTCACTCCATCAGTCTATAGATGATGTTTAGGTTAAAAAGAAATTAGAGAAGTGTTGTTGGAATGATTATATGTTTTCACATATAGGATGGAACATCATTCTCCAAGCTGTTGTGGACAAAGTCCAGGATAAGATGCAACTCTTTGAATTGAAACTGATAGTAAACCAAAATATCCCATAATCTGTCCTCATTAGTTTATCTTCTAACAGAAACACAGACACAGGCTTGAGATTGGAAATCTTAATTTTGGCAAGATAGTTCAACAGTTTTATAACTATTTGGTGGCAAGATTTCATGATCTCAGTCATCAGTAGGTTAGGTACATTTTATGAAAATGACAGATTTTAATCCCATTTCCTCAAGGAAACTCTACATCTTCCAAAAGCTAGGACAGACCATCCATCTGACTTTCTTTTACCATGAAGTATTAAGGGACTGGATCACTTTTCTCATTAAGATGGCTCTTTGCTCTCTCCACAGACGCATTGCTACCTCATTATTCTACAGCCAATGTTTGGTTGACAGGACACCACATTGACCTAAGGGTATTCATTTAGTCTTTCACTCACCCACAGTCTCTTTATTATGCCTCTACTATTTCCTAGGTAATATGCTACAGGCTAGTAAAAGTATAAAAAGAGAGCCAGCCACTCACTCACTTCTATCCTAAATACAGATATTTGGGGGATCTTCCTTCTACCTCTTCGGTTGTTTGTCTCTATTTATTAGCATCTGTAAGTATCCTCACTGTCTAGCCCTCTAGCTCTCTCTCTCCATGGTTTTTATCATTTCTCATTTTTTCCCCCTTGCCTCAGCTTTCAAGTAAAACAGCTTTGGAGGTATATCACCATCCTATCAGGATGCACACTTTCTCTCTGACCTCCAGGGGACCCTTCTGAACATATTTGTTATAGGGCATGGCCTGTGTGCTTTCAGTTCTATCTTTCCATTGAGGTCACTTGTCTGCGTGCACTGGGCTTTCTGTGTCACTAATTTCAAGTGCAGAGCAAGTCGTTGAAACTATAGTTTCCCTGATAGGAAGATTTAATGCTTCTTGTGGCCATACATTAGCAAGTCACTGAAGTTAAGAGCAAACATATATTTAGGCATACACAAGAGAGAGTTTTAGATTATACTAAATTTTTAGCAATCTGTTCAACATAATACCCCAAATGTCCTCTGTAATTGAACTCTCTATGAAGCATAGTTTAAGAATGTGTTAATAATAAAATAGTGGTGTTCTAAAATGAACCTTAAAAATAGTAAGAACATTGTAAAGATGTCTCAAAAATGACAACAGCAAGGGGCGACTGGGTGGCTTAGCTGGTTAAGCATCCAACTTTGGCTCAGGTCATGATCTCATGGTTTGAGTTTGAGCCCTGAGTCAGGCTCTGTGCTGACAGCTCAGAGCCTGGAGCCTGCTTCCAATTCTGTGTCTCCCTCTCTTTCTCCCCCTCCCCCATTCACACTCTGTCTCCCTTTCAAAAATAAATAAACATTAAAAAAATTTTTAAGGGGCGCCTGGGTGGCTTAGTCGGTTAAGCAGCCGACTTCGGCTCAGGTCATGATCTCGCGGTCCGTGAGTTCAAGCCCCACGTCGGGCTCTGTGCTGACAGCTCAGAGCCTGGAGCCTGTTTCAGATTCTGTGTCTCCCTCTCTCTGACCCTCCCCCGTTCATGCTCTGTCTCTCTCTGTCTCAAAAATAAATAAACGTTAAAAAAAAAATTTTTTTTAATTTAAAAAAGAATGACAACAACAAGGCATTTAAATTATTGCTTAAATATGATTATACATCTTTGTCCCTAAAGGTATCTATCCCGCCAAGAGAAACATACACTAAACCTATTTTTAGGCATTCATTTTTGTGCGTTTAAAGTAAATTGTGATACCTTTAAACACATACATTGTAACTGTAGATTCTGAGGCTAGTCCAATCATTTCAACAGAATCTGTGATAAGTCATAAAAACTGGTGCAATTATTCCAATTACTACAATTGTATCTAAAGTATTCATGAAAAATTATTTGTACAAGAAAAGTAGAAAATAAATTCTCTGTTTCCACTGAATCATGTTAGATAATGGATGATGCATACAAAAGGTGGCTGAACTTCATGCCAGTAGCTGATTTTTAAAAGAGAAAAGTATGTCATATGTTCCAATAAAATGTTCCAAAAAAGAACAAGTTCTACTTATAAGAGAACTAACAAGCTGGTCTGCTTTTCCTTTTGTGACTACAAGCACCAGCAGGTAGTACCAAAATCTCCTTATAACATGATTTCCCTTTTTACACACTCAGTTGGCATCTCTTGTGATCCTTCCTCCTATCACTATTCATGCTGATCGACCTTGACCAGGGTGAAATAGAGTCATTACATAGATGGAAACATGCCTCTCTGAACTGATGTTCCAGCAAAGCCCAAAAAGAAAAAGGTCCCTGAAAAATTTTCAACCAAATATATTCTGATACATTTACTGATTTTTATTTCCTGTTCTACAATTTATGTCATCTTTAATTATCAAACTATTGCAAAATCCTGCACCTACAAATGTAAATCTTATAATGACAGTATAAGCCCTTGTTAGTATTTATATTAGGAGCTTTATATCTAGTACCTAATTTAATGCTTACAACAAAACTTTAAGGCAAATATTATTATCCAAGTTTTACAGATAAGGAAACAGCAGCTAAGAGAACTTAAGTATCTTGAGTAGTGTCCAACAACAAACGGAAGTGTTGTTATTAAATCCAGTCTGCCATTTTCACATCTATGCTCTTTTCACTGAACTATGGAATTTGGGGTTTGTTTTTACTTTCAAAGTCTTTAAATATAAACTGTTCAATCTATTTTCACGGGCAAGGATAAAGTGCTGTTATTATACATAAGGAGCAATCTGATCTATAAATTATGCAAAGGAGAAAATCTCTTAGAATGATGTGCTGAATGTTTCCCTGAAACACTGTGAATAGTGAGGCGGTGGAAAAAATCCATCCATTAATCAAGATATTTTAGCTATAGCTAAGCCAGTTATCAAGAAAAAGCATACACTTTTATGATGAATACCATTTTCAAAAGACAGTGTAAAATCAAACCATTATTATGAAATGAAAATGATATGATCACCAAAAACTATTTAGACACCATAAGCCAGAAAGTAACAAGAATATATTATTTTTAAGCTGCATTTTCTCGCTCATAAAAATATTTGTTTCATTGTTTCTTTTTCCTCTAACGAACATATTTATGCACATTTTGATAAGTGATGCCCATTTGGAAAACATTTTATATTTCTGAGATAAATAAATACATAAATAAAGATATCTAAGCTTTCAGTGAAGCACAATATATTCAGCCCGTAAGAAGCCATAAAAAATATGTCAGCTTCAGTACTTTCTAGATGCATATGCAGTGGTTTTATACTTATAGTATGGCAATTATTTATGTATATTTTCCAATATGTAATTAGTAGTCTATGTGGAAACAAGCAATTCTGAATATAAGTTATTTTGAAACATCCTGCTGACAAATAAACATATAATCTGTGATTGGTACTTACCTACAAAACCTCATTATGTTTTAAAATAAGAATAAAATATAAGAAAATATGCCAAAAACCATGGTTAACCACAATTCTATAGTTTCAACATGGGGGTAGTTTATTTCTGGCTTTCCAGGATATTATGGAAAAAAATTATGTGGCAATCATTGTGTTTAGTACACAGACCACTAACTTTATGTAGCTATTCATCACTGTGAAATCATTATTCTCTTTAAAGTTATATAATGCTAGCTATTTTACTTCTAGTTATTAAAGTGTTATATAGTAATAATAGTTTAATAGCTAACATCTATATTGATTTCCTGTGAGCCAAGTAATCATCTGAACCCTTATATGAATTAAATCATTAAGTCCTCATAACCACTCTGTGAGGTAGGTACTATTTTTATCTCTGTCTTACACAGAGAGGGATGTAAAAAAAAAAAAAACTGTTGAAATCAGACACCTAATGTATGGTAGAGATGGGATTTGAACCCAGGCTGTTTGGCTCAGAGTTTTAATACTTTGCTACACTGCTACAAGATTATTTTTTAATCCTTTAAACCTAGTCCATTCCCTCAAGTAATCATTCCTTCCTGGCAGTATTGATGGTTGTCCTAATATGTCATTCAAATTACAAACAAAACAAAATACACCACACACACACACACACACACACTTTTTTATACGGATTGCAATAACCGTATACTCATGCAAAGATTTAGCTGAAAAGGGAGTTTATTATGAAGATGCAGAGGTCTGTCCTAAGGTCATTGTGCTGGGTCTGGAAAACCCATAAGCAGGTAACTGAAATTAACTAGAAAGCCTTTGGAAATAATGGCTTGCTCTTTCCTCTCCTCTCCTCTTTCTCTTTCTGTTTCTCTTTCTCTCTAATATCTTCCCATCTTCATTCTTTGCTGATGGGCCTAAATTGGCTTCTCTACTCTTAACATCCATGGCAAATCCAGGTCTGATATTTCTGAACTAATATACCAGTAACTCTACCTAAATACTTACACTCATGGTCCATAATTTCTAGACAAAAGAAATAGAATGGGCTTGCATCAAAAAGCCACCCTTTATCTAATCAGAAGTTACCAGAGTGGGTAAGGTTGCACAGCATGCTACCTATTCAGTAGACTGTGGGAAAAGCACTCAGAGAAGTCAAGGAAGCAAACAGGCACCCATGACAGGTCTACTCCAGAATTTATCAGCAACCCAAATGTTCCAGTTAGCTCAGAAAATTTCCTTTGTGAGCAACACACAAAACTACATTACTGTAGGGGCACCTACTGGCTCAGTCAGAAAAGCATTCAACTCTTGATCTTGGATTCGAGCCCCACAATGGGTGTACAGATTACTTAAATGAATAAATAAATAAAAACTTTAAAAAAAATTTAAGCTAATTACTGTGGTAATATTTGTGCTTACATTTTTATGGGTCTGGGCAGTCACAGATAATATAGCTTTTATTAAACAATAAGTTGTAAATGACAAACTTATTATTTCTAGATTCTGAATTGCATTCTGACTAATTCAAAAACCCCCAAGAGTGAGAAATGCATTAAGTGAGGAAACAGAATCCACTGCATGTAAATATATAACTGAATATGTAAACTGAAAATATAAACTTAGTTTATTTGAAAGTCAATATGAAAAAGGAAAAAAAAATACAAGTAGTTATGGCACCAAACTTGGACAAATCACTCAGGTTTTCTAGGTTCTTGCCATCCTATAATTTGACTTATACATTTTGAAGGCCTCTCTACTTTTAAAATTATATGCCACTTTTTTTTCCCTTCTATAAGTATAGTACTTGAGGAAATGATCTAGAATCTAAAGATAATTTCTTTCAAACAAAATGATTCACTGACTACATAAAAAAAATCTATGGAAAAGAAAAACATATTCCCACTTGTACACTACCAGTAAATAATAGAAATAGAAATGATATATTTTGGGGTTTTTTTTCCCAAAGTAATTTCTATAGCTTGTAATACATTTATTCATCTTAAACTGAATTTTGAGATTCCAGTTGGCATTTAAAAAGAACCAGGTCCCTGAAGACATAGATAACATTTTGTTATGCCAAAAGGGGAGTTTTTAATGAGATAATTTCAGATATATCCAAAGGTGTTTAGAGACCAGGGGAAGAGCATACTGGATTTACTATCACCGTAAGTAAGTATGAGAATAACTTTTCATTCCTTGACTTGTGCATTAAATACATAGTTTTTTCAGATCTTTTTCTTAGTATGTTTTTTAAATTGGTGTGGCATTGCTTAAGCATTGGGGTTTTAAACGTTTATTTACTTTTGAGAGAAGTGGGGAGAGGGGCAGAGAGCCCTTGACACCAGGCTTGAACTCACAAACCATGGGATCATGACCTGAGTGGAAATCAAGAGTCAGACACTTAACTGACTGAACCACCCAGGTGCCCCTTTCTTAGTATTTTTAAAACGAAGGTACTTGCTCAAACTAATGCAACCATATGGCGATACCAGCACGGAAGGAAAACATACACTGACTCTTGGGCAGATAAAGTGTAGAAGAAAAATTTGAGCAGATAGAAGGATAATGAAAGAGTCATGACAACAACTTCTGGCTCTAAGCCCAAAATAAGTTAGGAAAAAATTAAGAAAATCTGGCAGCAGGTCTAAAGTAAATCTAATAAGTACTGCCGTGCCTTTCTATTCCCCATTGCTTGGTTTTTGTGACCACCCACATTTTGGAATCATCTTTATTGCATTTTTCATAGCCCCAGTTTCAAAGTCTACACAACATAAAAACAAGAAAATAGTTCATTCCATCTAATGGCTGATCCGCTCGTCAAACTACTGGTGTTGTGAAACTGAATTGGTGGAACAATTTCACAGAGTCCGCTCGGTCAGTCCAGAAGCCAGTTTCAGTTGTAGCACCATCCTAATTAATGATGAAGTAATAAAGATAATTCAGAGAAGTTTCAATACCAATAAAATATCTAGTCAAAGTTCCAGAAGGTAATATTTAGAACAACTAAAATTTAATACAAGAAATAAGAATTAAGAATAGAAATCACTTGTTTCAGAGACAGGACTGAAGGTAAAGACAATTACGATAAGATCACTTATGATGCAGCCCCAGCCCTTCTTCTCCAAGCACCGTATGGACGTCCATATGGTGGACGACGATTGGTGAAGCCAGACGGTGACTCCATGTGCCAAGGAGAAAGACATTACTGGAGAATTTCAGAGCTGCATATTCATGAAAATCCAGGGACTCCAAACAGAAACTAAAGAAAAGAAGCTGCCTCTTTAAGGAACTAGGGTAGCTCAGCTGAGACTGGTAGAAAAGGGCAGCTACAGCTGAGTCTGAATCTGAATCAGAGACAAGGAATATAACAACAAGAAGAACAGCTCTTGGGCAGATAAAGTATAGAAGGAAAATTTGAGCAGATAAAAGTATAATGAAAGAGTCACGACAACAACTTTTGGCTCTAAGCCCAAAATAAGTTAGGGAAGAATTAAGAAAATCTGGCAGTAGTTCTAAAGTAAATCTAATAAGTACTACTGTGTGTATATTTGTCATGTGTGTACACACACATATATATACACATATACATGTACACACATATATACATATATACATTTGTTTTATATATAGTAAATAATAATAATATTCAAAGGAATCAAGCAATATGACTGCCAGGTTTTCTTTCCATAAAGAAGCAAAGAGGCAGGCACCAGGCCCAACCTGCATGGAAGCCTTAATGAGATTCTAAATTAGAAGAAATTTGATGAGAACAAAATGGGCTCTTGTACTGAGAAGTCCATTTAGCAAATCTGGACGTGAAGGGAGCAAAATGATGGTCAAGATTTCAAGAGAGTAGCCAACAAAAAGAAGGTCAATTACGACATAGCAGAACACAGAAGAAAAAGATATTAGGAACAGAAATTAAGTTAATTAAGTTATGGGTCTCTGGTAGCTAGTAAATGAACAGTTTGTTTTGAAAAAGTATACAAAATTTAAAATTGTGAACACCTAAAATATGCCTCCCTTGGTGATTCAACTATTATGAAAATTTTAGAGTTTATATGCTTCCCTACTCCAAAACTCATATTAAACCTTCAGGAAGAATCAGTTCAAATCTATTTCCTCAAGAAGCCTTGGACAAGCGATCCTGCATCCCTAGAATTTAATCCTCACAAAACTTTTGCCCGTGCACTTTATGACTCCATGTTCCATCCCTCCCTATCTGCGGCCTTTGTCCAGGTCAGTAATGACTTCCAAGTGTTAAATCTGCTGGCCAGTTCTTATCCACTTGCCTTGTCAGCAGCTTTTGATGTAGCTGATCATTTTCTTCTCCCTGAGCTCCTTCATGACTTGGCTTCCAGGATGACACATTCTTAGGTTTTGCTCCTGCCTCCCAGGCCCCTGCTTCTTAGTCTCCACTGATGTTTTTTCCTCATCTCTCTGACCCCTGCACATTGACATTCCTCTAGTTTCAGTACTTGAACCTGTCCTTTTCTCAATTAACACTCTCTCCCTTGGAGATTTCATCAGGTTGCCTGGCTTTAAATACTACCCATATATTATTACTCCAAAATGATTAACTATAGTTATCACCCTCCTCCACCCCAAAGTCCAGATGCATATTTCCAATTGCTAACCCAATATTTCTACTCGGATATCCAAAAAGCATATTGTGATGATTAATTTCATGTGATAAATGGATGGAGCCACAAGATGCCCAGATACCTATTAAAACATTGCTTCTAGGTGTGTCTGTGAGAATTTTTCCAGAGGGAATTTTGAGTTGATAGCCCTCTCCAATGTGAGTGGGCATTGCCTAATCTTTTGACAGACTGAATAAAACAAAGAGGGGAAGGATGAACTCACTCTATGCATATCTGATTAAGCTGGGACACTGATCTGCTGCCTTTGTGACTCCTGGTTCAGGCCCTCAGACTCGGACTGGAACCTATTCCACTGGCTGGCTGGCTCTCAGACCTTCAAACTATGCCATCAGATTTCTTGGGTCCCCAGCTTTCAGTTGGCAGAGGGGCTTCTCAGCCTGCTAACATCATGAGCCAACACCTTACAACAGATATCATTATAGCCTTTGGGTTCTGTTTCTCTCAAGAACCATAACACATGTCTCAGACTTAACATTTCCACAGCTGAGCTGTTGAGCCTTGCTTCAGTCACACTGGCTCCTCATGCATTCTTTCCCATCTCATTTTACAGCAAGTGTACCCTTCCAACTGGTCCATCTAAACCTCAGCAGTCATCCTTGACTACCCTTTACTCTTACATTCTATGTATGATCTGTCAGAAAATTCTAGTAACTTGATGCTTTAATTTATATTTACCACATGTTTTTAACTGAATAAAAAACTGATATTCACTGAGTTTGACTAGTTTGATGACAGATGAAATGAAATGTAAATGTATTATAAGAAACCTTCTTTACCATGCTTGTGAGAGAAAGAGTGATAGGATATGATCCCCTCCCTCACAAGGAAATACCAAGGGCCAGAAATCTAGTGTCAGTTCAAGAGTGTGTGGTCTTAGTCTACTTAGCTAATTTCCATAATCTACATATTCTCTTCTATGAAATGGGAATACAGTTATCCAATCTGTAATGGTTGTTTTAGGAAATAAATGGAATATAAATCTCAAAATCAATAAAATGCCACGTGAAACTAGGTATTTATAATAAAAATCATTGGTGGGCACGTGCGTGGCTCAGTCAGTCGTGCGACTGACTCTGGATTTCGGTTCAGGTCACGATCTCACAGTTTGTGGGATTAAGCCCTGCATCAGGCTCTGTGCTGACAGCACAGAGTCTTCTTGGGATTCTGTCTCTCCTTCTCTCTCTGCCCCTCCCCTGCTCATGCATGCTCTCTCTCTCTCTCAAAATAAACAAGTAAACATTTAAAAAAATATTGATGATTTAAAGCACCCCAGGATTAGGTCAGATGTGGACTACTTGGTGAAGAGTTATGAAAAAGCAAAGGGGTATAAAACAGGAAGGTGAGCTCAACAAGAGGAGAATATATAACAAATACATAGATTTCCTCCCCTGAGACTTCATTAGAATTGTACAATTCCCAGTGTTCTCAATAACATTTATACTAATTAACACAGACATTTATACATGCATACCCCACATGCACCTGCCAAATCCCCTCTCCCCCACCAAACACACACATAAATGACAATATAAAGCAAAAATAAGAAATAGGAGCCCAGAATTCACTGATTAAAAACTACAGGTACAATTCATGGAGAAATAATGCAAAAGAAGGAGCCACAACAGCCGGATTAGTACTTAGCAGGGCTACAGGCTTACAATTTGAATCGCTGTGACAAAGTAACTTGCAACTGAAATCAACAAAGGTGTAACCAAAGCCTAGCTAGGAAAAGACCCCTTTGTTCCAGGGTATAAGAAATATGAGAAAGCAGAGACGAAGCAAAAAGGCAAGAAAGGACAACAGAGAGAATGAGGTCAGAGCTCTAACACTGCATGAAGAATGCCAGTAAATACTCAAACTTTCTATCAAGTTAAAGGAGGGATGTGATGTGACCGTATGCACTAGTCATTTAATGAAACACCCTGTAATGGCTTCAGATTTATTTCCATGAGAGTTTAGATGAGCTGTTGTCTAGGACAGACCAAGTATCAGTGACAATCAATAATGGGCATGGGTAAAGCACAAGAAGAAAAAGGGAAGGACCTACAATTCAAAGTCACAGCCTTTAGAGAAAAATCAATTTGTTCTTTCTGATGCCTTCCTAGACTGAAACTTGTCAAATATTTATGAGCCTATAAATCATCAGGGGCTTGTTGAAATGCAGAATCTGCATTTCAGATGCAGGTCTTAGAAGGTCTGGGGCTGAGCCTGAGATTCTCTATTTTTATTTTATTTTATTTATTTATTTTTTAAAGTAATCTCTACATCCAACACGGGGCTCGAATTCATGACCATGAGGATCAAGGGCTGCATGGTCCTCTGCCTGAGCCCACCAGGCGCCCCTGAGATTCTGTATTTTTAACAAACTCACAGGTGATGCTCTGGTCAGTGTCCAGTGACCACAGTTTAATCAGTGAGGTTCTGGTGCATAAGCAACTTGAGAGCCTAAAGGGGTTTTCTGTGGCTGTTCATTGGCCTCTTGCAGCTTTCCTCTGTTTGACCCACACGGTTTAAAGTCCACATTTAAAAAGCAGATCTCAGGGGCTCCTGGGTAGCTCAGTCGGGTTGAGCGTCCGACTTCATCTCAGGTCTTGATCTCACAGTTCGTGGGTTTGAGCCCTGCATCGGGCTCTGTGCTGACAGCACTGAACCCACTTTGGATCCTCTGGCCCCCTCTCTCTCTGCCCCTCCCCCACTCTGTGTACATGCACACACACACTCTCTCTCTCTCTCTCAAAACTAAATAAATAAACATTGATAAGTAGTAATAAAAATGAAAAGCAGATTTCACCCAAAGATTGGGTTTCCTGGTTTGTTTAATAGGAGAGATGGCATCACTGGGTCTGAAATGTTACACGTCAACAATCAGCTGGAACCGAGTGAAAGTCACCCCTTTAGAGAAGGCATGTTCCCCTCCAATCCCCCACAACCCCCTTGGTTACCAAGTACATCTCTGATAGAGGCAGGAGCCATTTGCTAAGCATCATGCAATTGTTAGGTTAATTTTGTTCAGTAGAGAAATATATGTCTCTGTCAAAACTGAGAAAATAAACTTTATCCAAGTTGTATCATGTTGTAGACATTTTCTGTATCAATCATTTATATTATCTGTCAATCCCCTTTAAATTTTTGACTTTGTAACACCTGGTCTATTTCAACTACTGATTTCGAGTACCTAAGACACAGCCCGGCAAACAGTAATGTGAAATGAATTTCTAATGGAAAACAGAGACTCAGTATCAAGGGCATTGTTTTGGAATCCTTTAGTGGTGCTCTGTTTTGTTACATTAATGTTTCCACCATAAAACTGGTTTTCCCGTGCAGGCAGATCCATGTACTATATATCTACCTACAGTGAGCCCCTAAGTTCACAATCTTTTAGATGAACTTTGTAAACTGAAGAACTGAAATATTAGATGGGGCTACAGTGAACTGCCTCTTGAAAAGATCATGGTTACTGGCAGCAGATATGATAAAATTAAAAGTGCAACCTTACCATATATTGCTTAATTCATTAAGTTTCTAACATTAGCACTTTCTCAGATTTTGACATATTTCCATTGTCCTAAAAAACAGCATAAAAGTGGAACGCCTGGGTGGCTCAGTTGGTTAAGTGTCTGACTTTGGCTCAGGTCATGATCTCACGGTTTGTGGGTTCAAGTCCCACACTGGGCTCTGTGCTGACAGTTCAGAGCCTGGAGGCTGCTTTGGATTCTTTGTCTCCCTCTCTCTCTGCCCCTCCCCTTCTCACGTGTACTCTCTCTCTCTCATAAATAAATAAATGCATAAAAGAGTGTCCTTTTTTCCTTATTTACTGGAAATTGAGATAAAAAAAGGAAACTAAATTTGCCTCAAAAGATCAGAATAAAATTAAATCCCACTTTCAGTAGTTGTAAATCATAATTTATACTTTTTATGAGCTCTTTGCAAAGAAAAATGACATATGACTTTTATCAGATCTGTGCATTTTATTTAAAAAGAAACATTTGGGTAAATGTTTCCAGACAGAATTTTACATCTATATATACATGGTATAGAGTGAAATGGCAATGGAGGAAGGCAGATTTGAAACAAAATCATAATGCCTGCTTACAGCACATACTTTTAAAAAGTTAAGAAAATATGCAACTGTTAATATATTTTATATAAAACTCAAAAGCTCAGAAATAAACTTTTGCATTGAGAATAGAACTGCTGAGAACATTAACAACCACAATCAAACCCAAAATAATATGAAGGCAGGTTCTAATCAAAATGCTTATCTTGTATTCGGAGAGTATATTTTAAGTTTTCTATGCTACAGCATGTTTGAAAATCAAAACAATGTTCCCTTTATTGTTTACCATAAAATGATTGGCAAGTTTTGAAAATTCTACCATCCACAATCTACTTTTCCCTTCCTCCTTCCTTCCCACAAAATGCACGTGCACTGCAATTTCGTTCTTTTTAAAATCTATTTTAAAATCCGGTCAGCCCCAGACAAACCAGCAACTCTCTGTTGACTCTTCACCTATTTTGTTCCTACTACTGGCTTTGTTTGCGTTTGTATCTCTATTCCCTTCATTGTACTTTGTGTCTAGGGTCCTAGATATGCAAGGCCCCAGTGGATAAATCTGTGAAAATACATACTTTTCAGGAAATATTGCTATCCTTATCTTGTTTCTATCAGAATTCATGATCTTATTTTATTTCAAATATTTGGTAATACTTTAATGAGTTACTCCTCTACAGGTGGGACATTTGATGGCGAGAAAATAGGAATATGTGAGAACTATCTGCTACTAGACCAGAGGTAGAAAACTGGATTAAGCCCTCCCAAGATGCCATGTTTGACAAACACAGTGCTTTAAAAATATTTGGGCTAGTTTTTAAAACTCAGAATATTTCACATAAAATTCCAGATTTCTGGCTTCTTTTGAGAACCAGGAATTTCTAGGAACACCAGGCCCATATTCTTGAATGTCAATACAGAGCTGGAGCTGCTCTTTTAATATGGAGCCTGCACTTGTCAGTTGGCCAATTCTCTTCAACATCCCTGGTTGCTTTCTGCACATTTACTCTTCTTGTCTGGTCACTGTAGACATTTCTTTGAGTTTACAATTCCTGTGCTGGATATTGCCTTGTTCTTTCTAACTCCACTAACTGCAATTGGTAGGGTTGATTAAAATAATGAGGTCCTAAGAATTTTTTTCCCTAATAATCAAGCCTGTTTTTCTAGCAGATTATTGTTCTCCAAACCCAAATTACTGTAATTTTTATCTTAACATGAAATAACACCTAGAGTGAGATTTAAAAATATATAGCAGATGTATATTTTCTATAACTTTTATCTTGGCTTATGAACTTTATTTTAAGTCTTATTTTAGGGATAGAAACCTTTCCAGGTTGTGTTCATAATTGTCATCCTGGAGGACAGTGACAACACCCTCTTGTTAGTTAATTGGAAAAATACCTGGGCAAAGCTCCAATGTCAACCAGACTACAATTAAGCTGCTGTAGTTTCTGGAAGTCAGGAGGTAAATAGGAAGCTGAAATTCTGGAATTCAGATCAAATCACATTTTTGAAAGGGGAATCCAGGTAAAGTGTCAAGAAGTTAGAGGAAGAAGGCAGCACTGATGAGCAAAAATAAGTTGCCCTGCATCATCCTAGGCACTTTTTGTAGGAAATAAGCAGTTCTTGGTCTATGTTTTTGGGGTTTTTTTATTTAATTTTTTAAATGTTTACTTATTTTTGAGAGAGAGAGAGAGACAGACAGACAGGCAGTGCATGAGTGGGAGGGGAAGAGAGAGAGGGAGACAGAATCCGAAGCAGGCTCCAAGTTTTGAGCTGTCTGCACAGAGCCCGATGTGGAGCTCGAACTCATGAACAGCAAGATCATGACCTGAGCCGAAGATGTACCGTTAACTGACTGAGCCACCCAGGCACCCCTGGTCTATGTTTTTTTTTTAAAGATTGCATTAGTGTAACTAGAGGAGACTTATGATTACAGTTGAAGTTTTCATTTTTATACCAACAATTAAAAGCAAGATGCTTCTCTACCTCTGACAAACTCACTGCTTTAAACATCCCTGGGAAAAAATCTGATTGAAGTTACCAAAGTCACTATTCAAAAGTATTATCAGAGCAAGGTATCATTCTTGCCCTTTAACTCCATGATCTTGAACCCTAGATTTATCTTTGAGCAAATCTCACCCTTTACAAGTCAGATTAGGCTTGCCTACACAATTTTAATTCTACCCTATTAGATTGATTCTGTGATTGTTTATATTAATAGATTTATTTTTATCAATTCATTTTGGTTAAGATACTTTATTAATATGTAGATAAGACAATGTCATTATAAGTACTCTATGCAATTCAACTCTAATAAAAATGTATTAGTATTATGGACTTCAACTGGGTCTCTTCTTCTTTTTCTTCTTTCTTAACTATCTTAGTCACTCTCCTGAGTTTTATGCTTGAGGAAAAACTTCCTATTGAACAGCAGAGGAAGTATAACTTAATAGTAAACTCCTAAGAAAATATTTAATTTGATAGAGTGGGACCTCTGTAAAATTTGAGAATAGAAAATTTATAAAAAAAAATTACTGTATGATTTAGCTCATTCTTGGGTTTTTTAAAGATACTAACTTTCATTGATTAGTGTTCCTTTGAATCCTATTTTATATTTACAAAGACCTTTTCCACACCATGTAAGGAAAACAAACAAAAGAAAAAAAAAAACACTACAGTTAAATGTAGAGTAATTTCTTATAACCATGTTGGTATTTCCAAACACTGTTCTTCAGTAAACTAACACCCAGTTTGATATTAATACTCACTGAAAGACAGTAAATGATTACCTTGAAACCCATCACGTAGGAACACTGCTACTTTAGTTACTTAACTAACATTCAAGTTAGTTATCTATCCAATAATTATCACCTCTCTCTCCTTTCCCTTTATAATAGAGAACATATATTTTCGCATTTTAACTGGTAATGTACTAAGCACTTGACATCTAATTTCTCAATAGTATTCCTATTTTGAAATAAAGAAAATGGGGACTAACAGATTTAAATAATTTTCTCAAATCATACAGATAATGAATTGTAAAGCTGAAATGAATTCAGAGTCTGTTGAGCTTGCCTCCTCTATAACTTAGGGAAATCTTTCACGATCATTTGATGCAACAAGAAATAATTTTCCACCAGCAAGATCTAGACAGCATTACTGAACTCAACTTTGCACTGAATTCTTCTATTTAGTGACTATAGGCTATGTCACTGGCTTACAACTTCCATATCTCTATTGTACATTAAACGTAAGTCATATTGTGATAATTTATTAAGCAATTTTTTAATAAGACCATTTTTGCTTTCTATTTTAAGATTAGTTTGGATCATTTCTCCTTATCACCTGCAGGTATATTGTTAATATAATACCCTGACCAAATATTATCATCATTAAAGTGTTCCATGGTCAGATAAGTTTGAAAACCCTTGCATGTAGATCAATTTCTCTAAACCCATGAACCCAACAGAGTAGGCGACTTGCCCTTTCAAAGGCTTCTGCTAGACTACTAGCTAAGAAATCATACCTGCAACCCTGCTGGTCACAGGGCAGCAAAGAGGAGAGAATGATGGGATCAATGACAGCTTTAAGTTGAAGAAAAACAAATGGACTTAAGATACATGGTTCATCCCTGGAAGGCAGCGCAGTGTTAACAGCGTGCATTAGATTGGAAGAACTGCATTAGACTTCAATGCCATCTGTATAGCTGTTGACTTTTGGGATTGCACACAGATCCCTCACCTCAACTTGATTCATGGAAGGTAGTAAATTGCTATACCTGTTTGTGATTTACACGAAATAGTGCATCATATTAAATCATTTTAAATTAGGTTGTTACTGTTTCAAAAAAAGTAACAAGTCACAAATAATAAGACTGGAAATTCGTTAGAGTCCTCAAAAAAAATAGGCCTACATTTGAGAGTGAGATGGCCACTACCGCCAAATAGACATATATTTACCCGTCAAGAATGTAAGCAAGGAAATAGGAGACAAGGCACTTTATGGCATATTTTGAGTCCAACATAATATGCAAGCAATGTTCACCACAGAAACAGTTACTGAGTTAATATCAAAATGAACTTTGGCAGTAAATTCATACTGAATCACAACATAGATACACAAGATACCATATCTAAATTACCAGGAAAATATATTTTGTCACTTCACTTGGTTTCACTTACCTATTTTTAAAGCCGTAATACTAAGAAAAAGTTCTAATATTTCATTACAAACACTAACTTAACAAGGAGTCCTACTTATAAAATGGGATAATCTTGCTTAAGAGAGGGTAGAAAATATTTGACTAACCACCCTTGCTTTGGAGAACCATGTTGTGTCTAAATTATTAAATAATTTATTGTATCATTAATATAATACATAAAGTACATATATATGTCTGTGTGTGTGTGTGTATATATATATATATGTATGTGGTGTTGGGCACCACCACTTCCCTTTGAATTAGTTTCTGAAATGTTACAGGCATTTTAGGTGTTGGTGCGATTTGAAGATACTTTCATAACAACTTGCAGCTTTCTTTCAAGGTTTACATATAGCTCTTTAAGACACTTTGGGAGGGGCACCTGGGTGGCTCAGTCGGTTAAGCGTCCGACTTCGGCTCAGGTCATGATCTCACGGTCCGTGAGTTCAAGCCCCGCGTCGGGCTCTGTGCTGACAGCTCAGAGCCTGGAGCCTGTTTCAGATTCTGTGTCTCCCTGTCTCTCGGAACCTCCCCTGTTCATACTCTGTCTCTGTCTCAAAAATAAATAAACATTAAAAAAAAAAAAAAGACACTTTGGGATATATCCAATGAACACTTATTATGGAGTACTTTGTGCAAAAAGTCATCTACATGGTTTAAATACTAATCTTCTAGTTTGTATCGTGAGATTTAGGAATATTTTCTAGGTCAAAATAGAGCAGGTTATTTACCCTAAGAAGTACTGTAGAAATGTCAAAGCAAAACAGATATTCTCGAAATTAAAAATGAAAGGTAAAAAATAGACATTTTTTAAAAAATCCAACCATGGATAGCCAGATATGAAGCAGACATGAGCTAAGGCATAAAACTGTATTTATCTTTATTTTGTAATTTCTTTGAAACTAATGAAATAAAAATAGGCTGCAAATAGCAAAGTTCTCACACAAAAAGTTCATTCATCAAAAAATACTTAGTCAAAGCTGAGATTTGATTGAATTTGAATTATAATTTGTTTAGAACAATAATTCATAAAATGACGCCATATGAGACTAATACACATACAGTTAAAAATTACAAGGATTGTAAAGATTTAGTTATCATTCTTAGGTTTTTCCTCTTATTTTCTCCTCCCACTAGGTATGGTTTCAGTTTTAAATAGCTACCCAAGCCAGGCCTCAGATAGTTACAGGACAAGAGAGGTATCTACTACATGTGTTTATACACAATCCAAATTTATAACACCTGTTCTTTGTATATTCTGAAGAAGATACCAGATGCATATGAATGGTATAACTATTAGGCACTATTTCTTATGCTCATGTGAAGACTATAATTTTCTTCCACTACACTATGAGATTTTTTAATTACAATAAGTAAATTACACCTATTAGAAAATTAGGAATAAACCACGGTCTCCTATAGTCTACTGTGTTAGACTAAGAGATGGATAATGTATATTCAGTATAACATAAGTCTAGGATAGAGCCACATCCATTGCGATGATAGTAGGGGAAGGTTTGGAAGTTCATAAGAACTGGGAAGTTTTAACCACTAAACAGCAGGTTGTGTGAGAAGCCATTCAGTGTTACTAGAGCAGGGAAATGAGTCTGTAAATGAACACAGGGACCAGATCATGGCGTTCTTGGATGCCATGCTGTGCAGATGGGACTTCACCTGTGGCAAGAGGGAACATTCACATGGATGTGGTATGGTCACATCTACATTTCTCAGGCAGCAGGTGAAAGATTGGCTGGGAGGTAGTAAGACAGAATTGAGACTATCAAAAAGGTGTTTTTAGGGAGTAAAGATGAGAAATGACAATGCCTGGAACTAGGGCAGTGATAATGGAGATAGAAGGCGGAGGGCAGGATTGAAAAAAATACTTAATACTAGGACTTGGTGACTGATTTGATACCAGGA
Source organism: Panthera uncia (assembly GCF_023721935.1). NCBI lineage: Eukaryota > Metazoa > Chordata > Mammalia > Carnivora > Felidae > Panthera > Panthera uncia. The sequence goes on along the minus strand of NC_064809.1, from coordinate 98,746,670 downwards.
ATGAGGACTAGATATTTGGTTTACATACATACATAAATGATGTTGCTTTTAACTTGGAGGAGGAATTGGCAAAAAAAAATATGGATTGTTTCTTTAAATAAAAGTATTCTTAAATGAAAACATTTCATTGCTTCCATTGTCAGGAAAGGTGAAGAAGATCATGAAATTAGAGCTGTATCTCAGTCTGGATTAAATTTAGTCTTAAGCAACAGGACAGTTAGGGGATGACTCACTTTGCTTCAGCAATGCTCTTTTAGGAATATGGTCCCTCCAATATATTGAAGTTCATGTTAACATGAAGGAAATGGGCATCGGTAGGTAAATTTAGAATGAATACTAGCAGTCACTTTGAAGTGAACATCATAGCATAACCTTATATTTTTGATTCATGAAAATACTCTTCTTTTTTTTAATGTTTATTTATTTATTTTGATAGAGACTATGAGAAGGGGAGGGGCAGAGAGAGAAAGAGGGAGGGAGAGAGACAGAATCCCAAGCAAGCTCCACACTGTCAACATAGAGCCCCACGTGGGGTTTGATCCCACAAACCTGAGCCGAAATCAAGAGCCTGATGCTCAACTGACTGCGTCACTGAGGTGCCCCCATGAAAACACTCTTCGGCATGCAGATACAAACTATAAAAAGCAAGCAACCTCCATGTATAACCAACATGACTATTATTTCTATATACTACAAACTATCACACATTTATTGAGCACTTCTCTGCACCAGGTAGTGTTGTGAACTATCATTTTTTTTCCTGAAAATAAGACACCATATACACATACCTAGCTATATAAAAAAAACACCCCCAAACCAAAAAACAAATAGCAGTGCAACCTCTGCAAATTTCTTGGTTTTCTTAGACTTCAGATTGACTTTTTTGTATAATCAGATGACTGAATTCTAAGAGAGCTGTTCCAACCCTGTGACATATATGGGGAAACCCAGTCATACTTCACTATAACAAAACACTTACTAACTTCTAGGAAGTTTAATATTATAATTGCTTTTTCTTTCTTAATCTGTATAGGAATCATCTTATATTTTCAGAAACAATGATGAAATACTTAGATGTTTAGACTCCTTTACCTTAAAGCAAAAGACACAAAATTTGACATGATATACTAGTCACGGTAGATGTCGTGTTCTATGAATGCAACTTTTTCCAACAGCAAGGTAAGATTCCATAAATGCTTCATCTATCATCATTCTCATTCTTATCACCATACTTGTGATAAGACATAATTTTTCACAATATCATTTCGGAAAATGGGAACATCTCATAATTATTTGGCATTGTCAATACTTTGTTCCTCCCTCTAAAGTTTCATTAAACTGATGGTAAATCTGAGAATTGAAGAAATAAGGAAATAATCAGAGCTCCCATTTTTTTAAAAACTTTTTTTTTTAGCGTTTATTTATTTTTGAGACAGAGACAGACAAAGCATGAACGGGGGAGGGTCAGAGAGAGGGAGACACAGAATCTGAAACAGGCTCCAGGCTCTGAGCTGTCAGCACACGGGGCTCGAACTCACGGACCGCGAGATCATGACCTGGGCCGAAGTGGGCCGCTTAACCAACTGAGCCACCCAGGCGCCCCGAGCTACCATTTATAAAGACGTATAGTTGCTCTTAGGCACCATGCTAAAGGGCACCCAGCTTTAATTGAACTGACTGGTCTTAGAAGGCAGATGTGTCTCCATGACTTGAAGGAGCTATAAAAAAGATCAAGGCTACAGTGAGGGCTGGGCTTCCCAGAAGGTTGCTTTGGACTTTATCTGAAGTTACTATAAAATCACATGAAAAAAAAAATTTAGGTGGCCAAATGTAATTTGTTTTCTACTTTTTAAATAAAATAATGGCAGGAAAGAATAACCAATCTTTTCTAGAAAAGATTTTCAGCTAGACCTGTATTTCTGATTTCCTTGTGATAAACTGAAAGGAGAAACAGAAAAACAAACTGAGCAATATAGCTCACAGCAAAACCGATACCATCTTTGAGAAAAAGAAAAAGGAAATTAATTCTCTTTAATGTGAAATATGCTAGTCCATGCACATGCTCTCTCTTGCATGCTCTCTCCTAGCAAACATGTTAGAATAAAATAGCTTTCAAATGAAATAGAATTTCAATTTTGCTGACCAGTGGGAAAGCTGTTAATGACTGACAGCTATATTCAACGAATGCTAATGGATGGTTAAATATGATCCTCAGACTTCATGGAAGAGTCCAGCTGAGCTACTAAGTATTTGTAAACACTGTAGTGGCTTGAGGTTTCACCTGGGAATACAGTGCAGTCAACACTGGATTGGGGTAGGGAGAAAACACAATCTTAAAGCCAGATCCTCAGGTCGAAATCACTACAATAAAAATTCCTCTGAAAAATGTTACGGCCATAATATACTCATATTTATGCACTCATATTTCTACCTGAGATTCACTGAGTTAACCTGAATGAAAGTTGCATGCACAAGTATCTAGGTATTTTGATTTAAAGATAATTATTAAATATCATTAACTGGCAAGGTAGGTAATGACAGCATCCAAGAACTGTACGAATCCAGAGGGCGCCTTTCACGTGCTGTCTATGTAGATAATATCTACTAAAGTTGTACAGTGATTAGTCTCAGCAATGCTTCATAGAGACTGTAGACAGAGAAGTTTAAAGGATTCCTACTTGCCTTCAGGGTTCTCCTCCTTCTACTTAAAAAAGAGTCTCTATAAAGTAACTGCATTGTCCATTTTCTTCACAATTGCCCATTTTCTTCACAATTAGGGGGAATTGCATTTTACATGACACGACTACACTAGGAGACATCTGTTATTTGCTAAAGAAAGGTTTCCTCCCTCAGGCTCCCTGCTGATGTCTTCCCAGAATGAGAAATACAATAAAAGGAACAGAATTATTCCACTTATTACATCTTTATTACTTTGAAATGGAGGTTCAGACAGGTTTTTGTGAAGTGCCATTCATTGGGAAGTTGGAAAGGCTTGGGACTCCTAATCACTCTTAACCCATTGCAGATTTATAAAAGGAAAACTCATATTAATAATAACTACTACCATTTATTAGGCACTGAAGCTAGGCACATTTTTACAAACATGATCTCATTTATGTTATCCCTGAAAGGAAGAGATTATCACCATTATGTATCAATGAGGAAACCAAGAACACAGAACTCAAGTAATTTATCCAAGGTCCTGGCTAGTAGGCAAGAAGGCCAGCTTTTGAACCCACACCCATGGGACTTCATTATCACTTGCTTTGTACTACAAATTATGGAAAAGATGACTTTGACTTAACATGAGAAAGTGCTTTTTAAAAAGTTATAGCTAACCAACAGTGAACCAAACTGGCTTGTGAGGCAGTGAACTCTGATAACTACACATAATAATTATGTACGTCTACATACAGGCACTTTATAGTTGTAAAATAACGTTCACATCATGATCTCATTTAGCCTATATAGCTCTGTGGGGCAAATATTATTTTAATTCCCATTTAATATGAATTCTGTGAACATGAATTTTACATCACGTAGAGAGCTGATTTAGATACCTGCTAAAACCCTATGGTTCCCTGAAAGTGTGGAGGAGAAATTTTTGACCCTGGGGACTTTCGAAAGTTACTTGCCTAATCTGAACTGTTATAATTCTCCCTTCCTAACTTATAAATAGTTCCTCTGGCATCAACTGTATATAGTGGGTGGCACAGAACAACTGACCTCGAGGCACTGTTAAATTCTTCGGTTCGAGGGCTGCTCTCTCTTGCAAGAGTCAGTAAAAATGAAGAAAATGCTATCTGGGACAAAGGGTACGCAGGCATAGACACAAATATGCTCAACCAGGAACAGAAATCTACAAATAGGGGTCTCCCTCCTATAAACACCTTATTGAACTGTACGAGGTTAATATAGGTAAATTTTCTCGGCCATTCTCAGAAAGCAATTCAGGTCTTTTCTGACAAAGGCTGTTTCTACAGCAAAGACAATAGAAACAATGGGAATTCTGAAAACCATTATGCAATTAAATATAGTCAGCATGTCTAAACTCCATCCAACAGAGATATCACAGATCAAATTAACTCTGTTTTAAAAAGACCTTATTTTTAGTACAGTTTTAGTTTTATAGAAAATTGAGAAGATAGTACAGAGAACTCCGATATACCCAGCACCCCATGTTGTCTACTATTAACATCTTAGATTACTATGGATATTTGTTACATTTGATGAATCATCAGTGTTGCTACATTATTATTAACTAAAATCCATATTTCATTCAGATTTCCTTAGCTCTGAATGATTGTCCTTTTTCTGTTCCAGGATCTTATTTGGTACACTATGATACAATTTAGATGGTGTGTCGGCTTAGGCTTCTCTTGGCTCTTCCCGGTTTTTCACACTCCCCTTGATTTTGATGACCTTGACAGTTTTGAGGAGCACTGGTAAGGCATTTTATAGGATATTCATCTATTGAAACTTGTCTGATGTTTTTCTCATAATTACACTGGTATGAAGGTTTGGGAGAGAAAGACCACAAAGATAAAAGTGCTATATTTCTCATATCAAAGGTTAATACTACCAACGTGATTAGGACTTTTGATGTCTTTTGATGTTGACTTTAGTCACCTAACTGAAGTAGTGTTCATCAGGTTTTTCCACTGTTAAGTTTTCCTAAACCTCTTCCCCACCTACTTCCCATACCTTATTCTTTGGGAGGTAGCCACTACATTTAGCCCACAATTAAGAAGGTGGGAGTTATGCTTTCCACTTTAGCGTGGCGTACCTATGTAACTTATTTAGAATTCTTATGCATAGAAGAGTTGTCTATTCTCCCCATTTATTTATTTATTCAATTCTTTATATTAGCATTGGCTCATGGGTATTTTATATTGTGCTATAAGCTATCAAACAATAATGCTTTATTTTATTCTTCAAATTATTTCAATTTTGGTAATTGGAGGTTCATTTAGTTGACTTTTGTAGGTTGCTTTAATGTACTCCCACCAATGATATACTCATTTCGGGTTTTGGTGACTTCCTTATTTTATGGCACTACAAGATGCTGTACCATCATTGTGTGTGTTTCTTATTCTAAAACCAGCCACTTCACCAATGCTTTGATTAGAGAATGGTGTGAAAAACCATCTGCATGGTAGGTATGCTCTTTACTACTGGGATGCCCTTGCATTCAGATCCTCTTAACTGACAGAGCAAAGAAATATGTATGTGTGTATACTACCCCATGTTTTTATGTGTATCCACAAATATTTCTATATTTAACTATCTGTATTTATGTCAAGCTAAACATGAATTCAAATGGGTATCTCCAATTATAATCCATTACTGTATGGATTATTCTAGCCTCTCCGCTTGTTTATCTAAAAATTCCCACCTGACAAGATCACATTAACTTTGTTTTTAATGTTTATTCACTTTTGAGAGAGAGAGAGAGAAAGAGAGAGAGAGAGAGAGAGAAAGAGAGAGAGAGAAAGCGGGGGAGGGGCAGAGAGAAAGACAGAATTTGAAGCAGGCTCCAGGCTGTGAGCTGTCGGCACAGAGCCCAATGTGGGGCTCAATCTCGTGCACCGTGAGATCATGACGTGAGCTGAAATCAGACACTTAACCCATTGAGCCACCCAGGAGCCCAAGATCACATTAATTTTTGATTCCCAAATTTTAGTGTCACTGTCACCACCATCAGTATCTAACACGATCATGGAATCTTTGAAAATATATTCAAGGTAACTCTGAAAGTCCCCAGATGCCTACAAATGGATGTGCCAGGTGCAGCCACAATGTGAATGGAATCTGTTCTGTCCTTTCTTTTCTTTCCTAGGTTCTATATGCGAGGAGGCAACTTCTGTAGCCAAGAAATCCATCCCCTTACCATGTTACAAGTCTCATAACAGATGAGTTTTGGCAGGTTTTTTAGTCTGGTTTTATAGGATTTAAGGTCATCACAGGTGCCAGGTGTCACAGAGAGTGCTCTGGGACCTATTTTTAACAAATGGAATATTAGATATATCTCACTTATGTTCAGGGGGTAGCAACAACATATGTCACAGTACTACAAGGGGGTTTATTTAAAGTAGCAAAAACAACAGCAACAATGATGGGACATACTCTGGGTTTACAAAATGTACTAAACACCACATAGGATTGTGAGCATACCTCTAATACAACCCAAATCAAAATAAAATAGTGTTTTAAGCACTGTATGGAAACAATGAAAAGAAACATCAATTTATATAGAAAACATACTTCTAGAGAAAAATGGATTATCTACATAGAAGCGTGAAATTCATTGTTACCAGGTTTCTTACCAGCAAATCAGATGTAAGAAAACACCTGGCAATGTCATTAGAGCTCTGAGAAAAAAGTATATAAATCTAGGCTTTTATATCTATCCAGCCAAGCTATTAATTACATATAAAGGCAAGTCATAATTATTTACAGACATGCAAAGCTAATGAATATACTAACCATATTAGAATAAATTAGTAGAAAATGTATTCTCATATTTTAAAAACGGATTAAAAGAGTTAAAAGAGATACAAGTGACCAAAGACCACTGGAATTATTAAGTTTAACACATTTACTAACTTAAAAATAGTTAACAAGTGGAATTTAAATCCCAAAGCTACTGATGTAGAGATGGAATCAGCAGGAGTAGGGAGAAAATAATAGGGACATATTCATTCATGTATATAATGTATATACTGTAAACTTTGTACAGCTTAAAATATTCTGGCATTTCTTATGAAGCTTAAAATATAATACAGCAGTAGTTTATGATAAGTAAATGTAAAATAGCACCTAAAAGTTCTCAGTGAATTTTCTGCACACTGTTGAGAAAGGGTTGTAGAGGTTCACAGAGCATACTAAATATCTTGTGAGATATCCAAATCAGACAATTTCAAACTAAGACAATTTCTTTTTTTATTTAACTTATTTATTTTAAAATTTTAATTCCAGTTAAGATACAGTGTTATATTAGTTTCAGGTGTATAATATAGTGATTCAACAATTCTATACATTACTCTTAAGGGTACTCTTAATCCCCTTCGTATATTTCATCCATCTACCACTCACCTCCCCTCTGTAATCATCAGTTTGTCCTCTATAGTTAAGAGACTGTTTTTTGGTTTATTTCTTTTTTGTCTTATCTTGCTTGTTTTGTTAGCTAAACTTCACATACAAATGAAATCATATGGTATTTGTCTATCTCTCACTTATTTCAGTTAACATATCCTCTAGATCCATCCCTGTTGTTGAAAATAGCAAGACTTCATTCCTTTTTATGACTAATATTCCATTGTATGTATGTGTGTGTGTATATATATACCACTTCTTTATCCATACATGTATCAGTGGACACTTGGGATACTTCCATATTTTGGCTATTATAAACAATGCTGTAATAAACACAGGGGTCCATTTACTTTTCAAATTGCTTTAATATTCTCTGGATAAATACATACTAGTGTAATTATTGAATCATATGGTAATTCTATTTTTAATTTTTTGAGGAACATCCATACTCTTCCACAGTGGTTGGTTGTACCAGTTTGCATTCCCACCAGCAGTGAACAAGGGTTCCTTTTTCTTCACATCCTTGACAACACTTGTTTCTTGAGTTTTTGATTTTAGCCATTCTGACAGGTATGAGCTGATATCTCATTGTAGTTTTGATTTGCATTTCCTTGATGAGTGATGTTGAGCCTCCTTGCATGTGTATGTTGGTCATCTGTATGTCTTCTTTGGAGAAATGTCTGTTCATGTTTTTTGTCCATTTTTTTAACTGGTTTGTGGAGTTTTTTAGGTGTTGAGTTTTATAACTTAATTATAAATTTGGGGTACTAATCAAATATATAATTTGCATCTATCTTCTCACATTCAAAAGCTTGTCTCTTTTTGTTTTGTTGATTGTTTCCTTTGTTGTACAGATTTTTTTATTTTGATATAGTTGCAATATTTTTCCTTTTGTTTCTCTTGCCTCTCATGTCTAGAAAAATAGTGCTACAGCAGATGTCAGAGAAATTACTGCCTGTGCTCCCTTCTAGGATTTTTATGGTTTCAGGTTTCACATTATATCTTTCATCGATTTTGAGTTAATTTTTGTGTATGGTATAAGAAAGTGGTCCACTTTCACATATTACAAGTAGCTGTCCAGTTTTCCCAACACCATTTATTGAAGAGACTATCTTTTTCCCATTGCATATTCCTAACTCCTCTATTAAAGATTTATTAACCATATAATTACGGGTACATTTCTGGGTTCCTTATTCTGTTCTATTGATCTATTTGTCTATTTTTGTGCCAGTATCATACATTTTGATTACTATAAGAGACCCTATGATGCCCTGCAGTGCATTGTCCCCTGTTCACTAGAACCTGACACTTCAGGGTTTCTCCCATGTGGGTTGTGTGCGTCCTCCTGCTGTGGCTGAGATACTTTTGCCTTCAGTCCATTTGTCTGCAGTGGTTCTCTTTCCCTGTTGTGGGCAGGGTTTGGTCTCTGGGTTGTTAGTGAGCCAGTCTGGGGCCACGTTGGGTTTAAGTTGAGTCAGATCAGGTGTTTGCCAGAGACGTGGTGGCTCTGAACTGCAGGGGAACTTCCCCTGAGAAACTTTAGCTGGTGGGTGGGGCCTGCAGTCAGACCAGACATCTGGCCCCCAATCCTGTGCTGGGGCCCAGACACACTGGTGTGTGTGATTATTTTCCCCTCTTCCTGAGACAGGAGTCACTTTGGAATGATGTTGGCCCCTGCCGGGGCTGATTGCACACCACCAGGCTTGAGGCTCAGCTTTGGATGGGCTTTGGCCAAGGGCATATTGGAGGGGGGCAGGTCTGCAGGAGAACGTGGGGGCAGGGCATAGTCCCAGCAAAGTCCATGCAGGTATACTGCAGGAGGGGACCTGCTTTCCCTGGAGACCAAGGTGGCCTGAGTTGGATGAGGCAGCTCCACAGAAGCATGAGGGAATATGGTACACATTTTTGGCAAGGTTTGCTTGGGTCTGCTGTGGGAGGGGACCTGGAGCTAAGGCCTGACTGAAAGAGGTATCTCTGCAGAAGAACAAAGGGGGAGAGTGTGCTGTTAGCAACTTAAGTGGGGAATGTGGTATGATACTGGTTTCTGTATGTGTCTGTGTGTCTAAGCTGGGAGGCAGGCAAGGAAATGCACCAGCCACTTCCTTGGTCCAAGAGAAGTCTCCCAAGGATTTCTGCCCTTCCTAAGGAACACTTCGAGATTAGTAAAGAAAAAAAAAAAAAAAAAAAAAAGGTCTCCCTCCCATATACTCCAGGCACTTTCAAACGGCTACTTCTATGCTATGTCTTTGTGGGCTGTTTGTTGTGGTGTCTCTTTAAGGATGAGGAATCGGTTTCCTTTTGCCCTCCCAGCTCTCCTGAGACCAGCCTGCTGATTTTTAAAGTTCCACTTTTGGTATTAATCCCTGCTGATTATATGAACTCAGAAAATTTGGCCTGTCTGGTTTGCAAAGCCAAATGTTATGGGGATTTGTCTTCCCCATGTGGATTCTCTGTGCCTGGTGTTGAGGGTCTGTTTTCACGCCCTCTCAGCACCCCTGGCATCCCTCCATCCCGTGGACAGTCCCATGGGTCAATTCAGTTTCCAAACGTATATCTGCCCTTCCTACCCTCTTTACTGTAGGCTCTTTTCTCAGTTAGCTGTAGAGACTGTTCTTCCAGTCTTCCGGTCAATTTCTGGGTTATTTACACTGATGTGAGTGTCACCTAATTGTATCCAGGGGCAAGTTGAACTCAGGGCCCTCCTCCATCTTCCCAAAGTACCAAATTAAGACAATTCTTAAGCACTGTCATGATGGACACAGAGGATGATTTCTCTTATCTTTCAAAATGCACAGAGAATTCATGATCATTTTCATAGAGAACTGAAGGAAGAAAAAGGACTTTTCATCAGAAACACATAAAGCAGGAAAAAAAAAGTAAGCAGCCAAAACCTACTGTTCTGACAGCCTTGACAAACTGGTTTACCATATTAACTTTTACACTAACCCAAGAGTCAAAAAATGACTTATAAATCATCAATATTTTTTTTTAATTTTTTAAAAAAAATTTTTAACATTTATTCATTTTTGAGAGTGAAAGAGAGCATGAGAGGGGAGGGGCAGAGAGAGAGGGAGACACAGAATGTGAAACAGGCTCCAGGCTCTGAGCTGTCAGCACAGAGCCCGATGAGGGGCTGGAACTCAAGAACCAGGAGATTGTGACCTGAGCTGAAGTCGGACGCCCAACCGACTGAGCCACCCAGGCGCCCCATTTTTTAAATTTTTTAATCTTTATTTATTTTTGAGAGAGAGTCAGAGTGTGAGCAGGGGAGGGGCAGAGACAAAGGGAGACACAGAATCCGAAGCAGGCTCCAGGCTCTGAGCTGTCAGCACAGAGCCCGATGAGGGGCTGGAACTCAAGAACCAGGAGATCGTGACCCAAGCCGAAGTCGGATGCTCAACTGACTGAACAACTCAGGCGCCCCAAATAATCAGTATTTAAATTTGATCACGGGAAATACAGTTAAAAACATATTTGCTTTTAACTATGATTTTTTTTTCTTTAGTCTTTAATAGTTTCTGCTAATGGAAAATTATCTTCCTCTTTATATTTAAATGATGTTACAAATAGATTCATCATACTTCGTGACACTTTCCAACTAAGTTAAATGCATGTGTGTATGCATTATTGAAAACCATGAACAACTCTTCAATTTGGTTAAAGGCACACTAATAAAAAATAACTCATTCCTCATGAAACAGGCCATTCATCTCTTTCATGAATAAATTCAAATTATTATCATGTTGATCCCACTTTCCCATCTTCCTGCCCTGACTACCATGAGGGCTCTGAGTGGTCTTTAAATTAGAGCTATATGGATTATTTATTTCCCATTAGCTTTCTTCTATTCCATCAGTGTTAAAGATGGAGAAGGGTAATGGCCAATCTGCATAATCATAAAATATGGTAGGAAGGTCCAACTTCAACTTTGGTGAACTAGTATAACTTTTGTATCCAAAACAATTGACTATGAAACCATTTGTGACACAGTAAAATTATATAATATATGGGGGGCTGGGGTGGCTCAGTCGGTTAAGCGTAGGACTTCAGCTCAGGTCATGATCTCACCATCCGTGAGTTCGGTCCCGCGTCAGGCTCTGTGCTGACAGCTCAGAGCCTGGAACTTGCTTCAGATTCTATGTCTCCCTCTCTCTCTGCCCCTCCCCCATTCATGCTCTGTCTCTGTCTCAAAAATAAAATAAAAAAAAAAACATTAAAAATTTAAAAAAATAAAAGGGGGGGCGCCTGAGTGGCTCAGTCAGTTAAGTGTCTGACTTCGGCTCAGGTCATGATCTCACGGTTCGTGGGTTCGAGCCCCGCATCAGGCTCTGTGCTGACAGCTCGGAGCCTGGAGCCTGCTTCTGATTCTGTGTCTTCCTCTCTCTCTGCCCCTCCCCTGCTCACACTGTCTCTCCCTGTCTCTCAAAAATAAATAAAATGTAAAAAAAAAAAAAAATTATATAACATATAAAACGATGACTATAAAATAATGATAGAACCATAAACCAATTATATTTCCATATTTGTTTTCATACCTACATTATTTTTTTAGAATTTGATGGAAAGAAGGCCAATAACAGAACGTGGTGCCATTATGTCCTGGAAAAAGACTAAAACCTGAAATGCCAAGTTGCATCCTCAATACGCCATATTTTTCTAAAAAGATTATGAAGGCAAAGAGGAAATCATATGGATTGCTGTAAGTATTGCTTATTGATACAGGAACACACAAATAGAGGCAGAAGAATATTGTAGGCTACTTATTAATAATGGATTTGGACAAGACTATGAATGGAGACATAAAAGCACACTGTGGACCACTCATTAATAATGTGTTTGAAATGTATTATCTAGCATGTAATTTGCACACAGCCTAAATATTTCCAGTCAATAAAATATATAACTCCTATGAGCAGGAATATAATAAAATAGTATCTATTTAGATAATCAAATGATACCTGTTTTATTCATTTTTACTAGATTCAATTTATTCATTTATTCATAGATTCATTTAACAAACATCTATTGTGCATGTTCTCTATGCCAGCCAATGTTTTAGGCACTGAGAACACAACAGTGAATGAAACAAACTCCTTGCTCTCACAGAACTAACGTTGTAATTGGAAAATTAATTGATAATTTTAATGTATTTATAAGTGCTATGAAGAACAATAAAGTAGGATAATGAGTTGAAGAGTGATAAGATGTTCTTTTCAGAAGTATACTCAGAGAAGATCTTTTAGAAAAAATGCCATTTGAGCAGAAAACTGTATAAAATAAATAAATTAAATAAATAATAAATAAATAAATAAATAAATAAATTAAATATACAGAAAACGGTACAAAATAAAGGAATGAACCTTGTAAACAGCTAAGGGCAAGACATTTTATTTTTTATTTTTTAAAATTTTTTAATGCTTATTTTTGAAAGAAAGAGTGTGAGCAGGGGAGGGGCGGAGAGAGAGGGAGACACAGAATCCAAAGCAGGCTCCAGGCTCTGAGCTGTCAGCACAGAGCCCGACAGCTAGAACTCACAAAGCAGGAGATCATGACCTGAGCCAAAGTCAGATACTTAACCGACTAAGTCACCCAGGCACCCTGTGGGCAAGATGCTTAAGTCCAAAGGTCCAGACATAATCAGTCCAAAGGTCCAGAGGTGACTATGTATGGAGTGTTCAAGAATAGCAATTCTAATGTTTATAACCTTTTGGCAGTTTAAAGGTGAAGGGGATCTCCAAAAAAATGTTTTTGGAGAAAATATACTTTATAATGTCTTCCTCTATATAAAAACAAACAAATAACCACAAAGAGCTCCCTTTTACCTCTACTGATGGCAGCTAAAATCTTGCCACACAAAAACAAACAAAAACCCTTACTCTTGTGAAACAACTACTAGTTATAAAGTTAAAATAAATGCGTTTTTCCTATAATGAAATATAAATTTGTTGTGTCACTTTGGTTAATTTTCTCTACACATATTTTTGTCATTTTTAAAATATTTTTTTAAGTTTATTCATTACTTTGAAACAGAGAGAGCAAGGGCGAGGGGTGGGTAGAGAAAGAGGGAAAGAGAAAGAATCCCAAGCAGGCTCTGCACCATAAACGCTGAGCACGCGGTGCTGAAACTCAGGAGCCATGAGATCACGACCCGAACTGAAATCAACAGTCAGACACTTAACCAACTGAACCACCCAGGCACCCCTATTTTTGTCTTTTTTTCATGGAAGCTATTAACTCCAAACAAAGCAACAAAATTGATAGAGGGTAAGAATGAAATAATCATTTACTGGGCCAGGTGCCTCCGAATGTATAATTTACTCATTATAATAATATAGTACGATAGGCTACTAATATTAGCCTCATTTTATAGAACATATATCTAAAGCCTCACAGGTTAGTGTAACTTGCTGCAGAGTAGCTCCCAAATTATAATTATAGTATGAAGCCATTCTGAAAGATCCCTGTTTCTATCTTAGACACGAAGCATTCACTAGTAACTAAAACAATGCAAGTAAACTTAGGTGTTTTTAAAATCTACCAATCCCATTTGCAAAACTTAGAAGTAATGTTAACACCTAGTGTTGACTAGGCTATAAAGAAATGAACACTCTTACACATTTTTACTGAAAGAACAAATTGATACAATAGAGAGAAATTTCACATAATACAGTATGATCTAATACGCTATAATATAATACAATGTAATTTATATGTTTAAAAATGTTAACACGGTGTGGCTCTTCTAGATAGGTACCATAAAGGAAAAAAAAAATCCACAATGGTTCTTTACTAAGACATTCTACAAAGTTGTAAGCAAAAATTATATATAATAGAAATGTTAAATAATAACCATGTAATGAAATAAATTTTAACACATCTATGGAAGAAACACTTTCAATCATTTAAAATCAAGTTCCTCAAAATATGAATGGATATGCAGAAACATTTAAGGAATATTAAAGGATATTATAAGATATATACAAAATATATATCTTCATACATATTAAAACTGAAAATACACTAATATGTTAAAACAGATTAGTATCTGATACGTGAGGTTACAGGCCTTTTAAACTTTCTTTCATAGTTTTCAAATTCTTTGAAATGAGCATACATTATACTTACTCGACACATAGGAGAATTAAAAACATGATATAAAAATCAACTCCACATTGATTAAAACCAGAGCCATAATTACATTATTTAGAGGGTTCTAGAAGTTTCAAAACATATAAAGGAGACATACTAAAATCTTAGCAAACATTATCTAAGATGCAAGTGGCCAAGGCCTCAGCTGGAAACAAATGAAATGTTTCAATTGACTTTTCTCAGTATCTGTGCCTCTATTATACATTTTCTTGTTCAGCAGGAATGTCATGAACTAATGATTTTATCCCAGAACTTGGCCTGGGGTCCTAGAATCTTCAACCACGGCTTTTCAGAACCTGAGGCCTCTGTCGCAGCATCATGTTCTTTCCCCAAACAACTAACATTTTAAGGTTCTCTCTCAGCTCTAACGTTTGCATTTCCACTAACTGCTACCCTCATTGGTCTCTTCATTCTCTAAATCTTTTTTTTTTTCCGAAGTTTAGCACGTACACTAAAGTTATAATACAGGTAAAGTCAACATATATTCCACTGTAGTTAGGCAGCAACACGTAGGACTCCTTTTTTCCTTATTAGCTGATCTCAAACACAGGCTTACCTTATTTCATATTCAGTTAAAGAAATGGCAATCTGTTCCCATTCTAGAGAAAAAATGTGATCAATAAACTGCAAGCAAACAGAGTACACAAAACTATCATGTGTGCTATCCTTCAATTTAGGAAAATCTCAAAAGTAATTTTTCTAGAGTTGATTCTCCTCTTGCATGCTGATTTATAAACGTTATTTCTTATATAAAATTCTATCTGCTTAGATCTGTATTGAAATGTATTTCACATACGTAAATGGACTCAAAGCTATTAAGGTTTAGTGAAGCTGGGCATATACACTTCCAATACCCTTGTAAATGCTTAGGTTCAAGAGCTGAAACTACCATAAATGGACCTCTAGCATGGACCACTTGCTTTCACAGCTAGATTATTTCATCTTTCTCACATCCGTTTGGTGCACATGTGGGCATGCCCATGCACAGGTGTGCAATTTTTTTTTATCCCTGTTTTCCCCCGAAAACCCTAAGGATAGGACAGAATCCAGAAGCAATGTGAAAATGTTGAAAAGGAAGCCATGTTTACATAGGCTTTCACCTTGGTTCTAAGTAAAAATGATCAATATACTTGAATTTTATGAAAAATGACTGTTGTTTTCAGATTTTAATTTAAACCCTCTTCCTTGCTTGGTTTGTTAGATCCTCATGGATTAGCTTCTTCTTGTCAGGTTTGCCACTGTCTGGCTTTCTCTTCTCAACTCTTTTTAAACACTGGTTATTTTTTTCCAATCTGCTCCCTTCCTTTTCATTCCCCAGTGTGTGGTACACTCCCTGTCCACATGTTCTCTGGCATCAGTAACAGAAGCACCATGATGAACTTACTGACTTGTTAAAAATGTTAAAAATCTCACTTTCACTCCCAATATTTCTCCCTATTTCTGATTTCTAATGTCTCACAAATAAGGAGCTAATTGTTTTCTAGAAAATTTTTGGTAGAAATTTCCTTTGAAAATATCTTCTAGGCTTTAGTTTGACTTATTTGATCACCTAAAATATATAAATTTTACCTCTATATATTCTTCCCTGAAAAGTACACAGATGTGATGACTATTAGAAGTTTTTATATATACTATTTATATATATTATTTTTCAGTACATATTTGAATATTTTATTAGTAAATTGTCATGGACATAAACTTTGAAGTGGGTAACAAGACTATATGTGTATTTACTTATTTTATATCCATTACAAAAATGATATGCAAAATAGAATTGAAGGCACACATCATGCATTAATGCATTCATCACATTGTATGTCTAGTATGCATTAAACACTAGAAATACATTTTTGGGCAAAAAATCACAAATTTTGCACCCATAAAGCATCTGGCCTAGTGTGAAAAAAAGATATTCAACAAATAATTATAATCAGTATGTTATTAAAGATTGTTGCAATGACATGGGTGGAGTTAGAGAGTATCATGGTAAGCAAAATAAGTCAGTCAGAGAAAGACAAATACAGTATCATTTCACTCGTATGTGGAATTTAAGAAATAAAACAATCACGGGGGAAAAAGAGAGATAAACCAAGAAACAGACTCTTTTTTTTTTTTTTTTAACGTTTTTTATTTATTTTTGGGACAGAGAGAGACAGAGCATGAATGGGGGAGGGGCAGAGAGAGAGGGAGACACAGAATCGGAAACAGGCTCCAGGCTCCGAGCCATCAGCTCAGAGCCTGACGCGGGGCTCGAACTCACAGACCGCGAGATCGTGACCTGGCTGAAGTCGGACGCTTAACCGACTGCGCCACCCAGGCGCCCCAGAAACAGACTCTTAACAATAGAGAACAAACTGATGGTTACCAGTGGGGAGGTGAGTGGGGGGATGGGTGAAATAGGAGCTAGAGATTAAGGAGTACACTTCTGATGCGCACCAGGTGTTGTACGTAAGTGTTGAATCACTATGTTGTACACCTGAAACTAATATTATACTGTATGTAAACCAAATAGAATTCAAACACAATTTAAGAAAATGAGATAAGGACTCTGAATGAAAAGAACATGATATCAAAAGAGAGTACAAAGCAAAGGAAACTGATTTGGATTTGGAGGGTGGAGGCAGGTGGTCATGGAAGTTGGCCCTGAGGAAGTAAAGTCTGAACTAAAATCTGAAAATGACTTAGAGTTAACCAAGTCAAAAGCAAGGGATGAAATCTTCAAATAATAATGGCACTTCCAAAAATCATGAGGAAAGAAGTGGGGGCATACTATGTTCCAAATGGTGCACGTGACCAGGATCACATCTAATAAGACAAATTTTCATTTATTTAGTAAATGACCATGAATATAAACTGTCATTACATTGGATGATTAGTTTCACCAGAAACATCACCACCATAACATGTTTTTCAATACAATATTGTTTCTACTTGATATTTATGGCCCCAAATAGGGTATTTACTTACTATATGTCAAGAACTTTATATCGTTATTTAATGGAATCCTATAACAGCTAGGGAACTGATGCTTATAGAGGTTAGGCAATTTGCCCGAGGTCACAGGGCTGATAAGGGGCAACCCTGGTTCAGTCATCCCTGTCCAAAGCCCGGCTTCTTCCTGCTTGACCTCATTTCCCCCATATTAATTAGTATTCCACATTCTCAGCTAATAGAGAAGAACATTCCCTCTCTTCTTAAATGATTGCTTTCAATGGCTTGTACTGACCTGCAAGAGTAGTTTTCACACAGTGATGTTTAAAGCATTCATACAATTATCTAACTGACGAGGATTCATGCAAGAGTTGAAATTTTTAGGAAGACCTATATTTAGTCTAGAGGAATGCCTCCCCTGGCTCTGTTTCTCTCATTATAATTCAGTGATCTCAGCATGCTGTTTATTCTCCTCAAATTCTTCCTAATTTTAATAGCTCTCTGCAAAGTTTGAAGCCTAAAAGAAAATGACTCAAACTTTGGTTACCATCGAACTGATGAATCCACAATGCAGGGTCTGGCTGAGATGAAGGATGGTATCTGGTGTGAACAGACTCCACTGTAGTCTTCTCCAGTGCCTTACCGACACCCGTCCGTACTTGAGTGGCCTTAGCACCCTGCAATCTACTAGGTCAGCTTAGTGCAAAATTGCAGACTACATACCTTTTACACTGTTTTTGGCCTAAGAAGTGGGCTCACAATAGTACCTTAGCATTTACTCTATTGTCATTAAAAAAATGTTTGGTGTTTTGTTCTGTTTTGCTACACTACAGTTACTCTAACTAATTGCTTTCGTGTTCATTACACCATTGGATTCTGCTCAAGGGTTTAGTGTCACAGCTCTAGGAATGGGCTGCTACCATGCTTGGAAAGGGTCACATTTTATTCTTATACTCTAGAATATTCCACATGTCTGATACTATTTAAAAGCACATCTGTTTCACTCCTTTCCTCACATCCATCTATTCATTACTTTCAAGGGCCATTCAACACTCACCTCCTTGTAACCATCAGGTTCAACTATATGCTGATTTCACTTAGTTTAAATAACTGTAGGACCTTATGTACTAACCTGTTTTTTAATAGCAACTTCTACATATTTTTAACATGACTTAAGCCCTGTGTATGTTTTTCAGCTTAGATATGCCAGACACACTTTTAGAGAAAAGATTAATGGGAACCAACATGTAATAAATACAATGGTCCAGCAGAACAAAGAATAATTATACTATCTTGGATTTCATCCATCTCCACCTTCAATATTTGCATTTGTCATTTCTAAATGTTGGCTATCTTTTAAACTGTTAAAGTTATTACTTGCTTTGAGTGTCACATTACTGAGTTTAATTTACACCAAGTTATTTGCATGTTATAAAGAAAAAGTTTATCTTTTCATAGTTCTATTTGGTTACATTGAAAAGGAAGCTAAGTATAGCTGAGAGGTTTTCCACAATTTATCTTCATTGGGGGTGGATGTTTCTGGTTACTCGATGGGATAATTTAGCTATAAACCAAAGCATTGATTGGATATAAAGAGAATTTCTTTCCATTTAAAACTATTACAGGAGTTATTCCTAAATTATTCAGGAATATACAGTACTGATATATCATTTATGCCTCAAACTTACAAGATTTTAAATTCTAATCAAAAGGCAAATTTCTTGAGGCGCCTGGATGGCTCAGTGGTTAAGCATCTGACTTTTGATTTTGGCTCAAGTCATAATCTCATGGTTTGTGAGGTCGAGCCCTACCTCGGGATCTGTGCTGACAGCACGCAGACAGCTTGAGATTTGCTCACTCTCGCTCTCTGCCCCTACCCCACTTGTGCACATGTGTATACCCAAGCACTCTCTCAAAACAAATAAACATGAAAAAATTTTTTTAAAGTACTCTCTTCTTTAAAAAAAGGCAAACTTTTTGTAACTAACCAACATAGTAAAACTATCTCAAGTCATTTCTCAACATTTTTCTATGATAGTAATTAAAACTGTATAAAATCTTAGTTATTGGTCTTGATGTGGGATAGAAAAAAAATGTTTGCTTCAGCATCCTGTGGTTGCTGGATCATCTTCCTTCTCTGATTCAAATCAAAGTTCCTCTGTGGCTGCATAGACCAGGAGGCCTGTGGAATTTGCATGAGCCAGTAGCCACTGAAGCTAACTCATTCCTACTGTACCAAGGTCTATAAAAAGACTCCTTTCTTGCATCTGGTATCATTGTATGAATGCTCAAACCCAGACTAATTGAAACTTAAGCCTCATTTGTTCAATTTCAATTCACTACATTCAAAAATTCTTCTTCTTATGGATATAGATTTTTGCTTTTTCTGCCTTCAAACCATATGCTCAGAACTTTGTTACATTATATAAAATCTATTTGGTAAACAATAATAGAAAAAATGTTACCATATATTTAGTGGTAGGCTGACAAACTTGTATAATGTGAGCTCAATGAGCAACATCCCTAAGAGCAGCGTGTTGTCTTTTTATGCATTCATAAAGGCAAACATTGATCACCTATATTATACACAAGAGACATCAAAACTTAGGAAAAAGGGAAAAGTAGGTAGTGGTCGCTAAGCAAACAGATTAGAGTGACAAAAAATATGCATATGGAAGAGAACAGTTGTTTATATATTGTAGGAAGTTATAGAGCAGAAGTTTTGTTCACTTGTTTTTGTTAAATAATTTATCTGGTGTGCCTGGGTGGCTCAGTCGGTTGAGCAACCGACTTTGGCTCAAGTCATGATCTCACATCTCTCGGGTTCAAGTTTCATACTGGGATCTGCACTGACAGCCTGGAGCCTGGAGCCTGCTTCTGATTCTATGTATCCCTCTCTCTCTCTGCCCCGCCCCCACTCTCACTCTGTCTCTCTCTAAAACAAATAAACATTTAAAAAGTTTTTAAAAATAATTTATCTTACAACTTATAAACATTACTAAATATTATTATTGAACATTATTTTCTTAAATTTTAATACATGACAAATTTAAACAGAACACAATTGTTATTACTACTACCAAGAGCAGTAACCAAATACATTTTAAGGATCAAACATTAACCAACAAGCACATCTCAGATATACTTCAAAGACAGTCATAGTTCCAAAGTGCAAATTCTCCCTTGTAAAAGATATTGGTAATAATAGAAGATTAGAAAACAAAAACAAGTTCCATTATGCCTGTTGGAAAAGGACTTGAAATATTCAGTGGTCACACAGACATTATGAGGGTAAAGGGAAACATCTATTCTTTCTTATTCATTGGAAATGTCTCACATATCAGATTTTCCTTTCACACAAAAGTAAAATACGATAAAAACAGACTCATTCACTTTAACTACAAAAGAGTTTTGAACTGCTGAGTGAATAACTTATCATTTAATCATATTTTTACACAAGAGGCTAATGTAAATAAACATATTCTAGATTTCCTCACCAAAGATTCACATTTCATCTAAATTCATCATATGTTAACAATACAAATGCCCTTCTCATAGGTCTTATTATGAGACATTTCGTGTCCATTATAAATTAAAATAAATCATAAAATATGCTTGATGCCAGCAACGCTAATCATGGAGAGTAATAAGTGCTCTGAACCTTCATTGGGTTACTCCTGGGTTAGCTCATTCATATATTCCTTCATTTATCATTTATTGGAAATTATTGAGCACCGGCTTTGTGCAAGACACTACTTAGGACATAAAGGGGCCAGGGTTGGAAAAGAATAGGACAGGTAAGTCCTCTCCCCTTCATAGTACATACATTCTTCAACAAAATGAATAAGAGAATTATAGACTAAAATACCTACTGTGAAGGAAATTTTATTTTTATTTTTATTTATTTATTTATTTTTTTTTAACATTTATTTTTGAGACAGAGACAGAGCATGAACGGGGGAGGGGCAGAGAGAGAGGGAGACACAGAATCGGAAGCAGGCTCCAGGCTCCGAGCCATCAGCCCAGAGCCCAACGCGGGGCTCGAACTCACGGACCGCGAGATCGTGACCTGAGCTGAAGTCGGACGCTTAACCGACTGAGCCACCCAGGCGCCCCATGTGAAGGAAATTTTAAAAGGGTAACATGATATACACTGGATGGGTAGCGGGGACTTCCGAAAGGAAAGGGTTGCTCAGGTGGTGAGCCGAGACGGTGTTGGAATGTATTTCTGAGAGGAGTCTGCTTCTATTCAGATTAGTCACAGAATTTGTATAATCTGTGTTCTCTTGGCCATCTCAGAAATTACAACTCATTACATCTTTGATGCGTTTGGAAACCTACTTTGATGCATTGGGCCCTACTTCTGAGAAGATGAGGAACTGAAAAGGATAGAAGAAATACTATAACTTGCCAGTCCTTCAGTAAAGGTCTTAAAATGGAAAGAAAAGAAGATATAAATAAGGGGTACATGAAGGAGCTGTAGCAGGATGAAAGCACAAATCAAATTAGAGATGCCCTGATCATGGTATTTAAATAAATATTTCTGTTTACATATCTTCTAAGATGTACCAAAGATGTGTCAGTCCTGTCCCATTTATATTATAGGCTCTGCTATAAGAGGCATCTTATACACATACATAAAGGCATCTTTTTCATATACATAAAAAAATGAAATATATATGTATATATATATGTATATATAAGTATATATGTATATATGTATGTATATATGTATATATGTATACACACATAGGGACAGCCTGTCTCCAGTTTGTCAGAGCATGGCTCCCCAGTACGTCATTTGCAGAACTTGGCCAGAGTGATTTAAGGGTACCAGCTCCCAGCCTGCTTATAAACCACCTCATGGGTTTTGTGACTCTTTGCTCAGAACTTAAGTGGGAAGTGAAAGGAGTGACATATATACATATGTGTGTGTGTATATATATGTATATATATATACACACACACATATATATATATATATATACACACACACATATATATATACAGAGAGAGAGAGAGAGAGAGAGTGAGTGAGTGTGTTTGGAGATCTGTTGCTATTAACTTGATTGTCCCGCAGGACTCTTTTAAATGATTTTTGTTTCCTGTTCTTATCTTATGGTTTAATAGATCTATTATTTAAAACAAAATAAACACTGAATTGTGAGGAAATGGTCTATAACTGCTTTAACCTTAGCTCTAAATGTCCTTACTTTCAAAGGTCTGCAGATACTTAATGTAGCCTTGAAACATGATTTGTTGTGGTTATAGGATTCTTCCTTATACATGCAATTTAAACTTTTTTAACCAAAAGAATACTTTAAAGACTATAGGAACACTGCTAACTAAAATAAACCCTACACACATTTATGTCAATGAATGCAAAGAATCATAGTAAAAAGAAAACTAAAGAGTTAGATATGTCATGACCCAAACCAACAGATTTTAAAAATACCTGCTAAAATGTTCGGTAGAATAACTTATGCTATTATTTATGTCAGTAAAAAAACAAAACAAAAAAAAAGCTGAAATACTTAATTTGTCCACTGAACAGCGATTATAAAGAAGGAACTATGAAAGGATCAAAAATAACTGGGTGAAGGTGCCTGGGTGGCTCAGTTGGTTAAGCGTCAGATTCTTGGTTTCAGCTCAGCTCATGATCTTATGGTTTGTGAGTTTAAGTCTCACATCCAGGTCTGTACTGACAGTGTGGAGCCTGCTTGGGATTCTCTCTCTGTCTCTCTCTCTCTCTCTCTGTCACACACACACACACACACACACACACACACACACACACACAATGCCTGGAAGGTTTGCAAAAGTTTAACCAGTACCCAGAGGGTCTTCCACACATATATACTGACATTGGTGAAGAGAACTGAGTTTCTATGACCTTAAATACAGATGAGTCATCGTAACAATCCTTAGGAAAATTACTTAAAAGTTAATCTTGTCAAATAAGCATGTATTCTGATATACCTATCTTGCGCAGAAGTGTTATTTGTTTACACTTTACATTTTGTTTCTCCAGTATTTGGACAGTTCGCACTGCCAGCCCTCCCATTTTAAATGGAAACCTGTTGTATTTGGTATGAGCAGCTGCAAATAATTTAACAAAGATTTTCAAGATGTCAATTTCTTAAGTATATGCATGCAGTTCATCAAGTCACTGGCAAAAGAGAGTTTTCATTAACAAAGAAGAAAGGGAATTCGGAATGGTAACATGCAGTGTTTAATATGATAGAAATAAAGAAATGGAATACTTCAGTTTTTTCTTCAAGATGAGAGAAAAAAAGAAGGCAAAGGTTTCATGACCTTCTAAAATTGAGTGTGACAGTATCCCCTTTCATCCTGCCCCCACTCAAGTTTTAAAATAAATAGTTACTTCATCCAAGAAACTTCTGCCTGATTAATATGGAAACATTAGATAAGCTATTTAATCAAAATAATGTTAAAAAAAAAGGTCACACATCACCCCAATGAAACAATGCTTTCCCTTTGTACTTGCATTTATTTAATGAATTCAAACAGAAAGAGAATAATAATGTCTTTTTTATAACTTTTTACCGTTCACTTAGTATACTCATTAGGGCTTGCTAGGAAGGATTACAGAATGGATTATTGATTTAATAAATGTTTTCTCATTTGGTTCCATCTCAAAAACAGAACATCAAGCCAAAGTAAATACTCTCAAATTATTCTACAGATTCTATAGGCTGGCCACAGTGGATCCAGTATCAATTTGAGATGATTCTCCAACTTTCTCTCCACCTCCCCACAAACTCCTTTGGCATCAAAAAACGCTAAACAAATTCGTCTTATTGACAAGCAGAACTGATTCAAGAGGGCAAGATACCTCATTACCTTTGTCATGAAACTAATTAAAATGGCACACCAAATTTTCCTTTGGACCAAAGGCTTGTCAGGGACAACTGATAAACTGCTCCTTTCTTTACAGTTCACTTAAAAGTACTTTAAAAAACATTATTTTAATGATATAGAAAAGAAAAAGAATTGTTACTTTATTCAATACTCCTCCAAACACCCATGAACAGAAATATAATTCATTTTAATGTGTGTCCCACGTCTGGAGAAACCTCAACAGAACTACATTTTCCCATTAGTTAAAGTAACAATCATCACAATATTATACACTAGAAAAATTAGAGAACATGTCAGAAATGAGACAGCAGAACACTATCTTTCTCGTGTGTGGAATTCTTTCTTGACCTTTGATTGTATATTTTAAAGGTACTTAGACAGACACAGTTTCTATGTCAGTCGACAAAAATGATTGAAATCCAACCTAATGTTTATTCACATTAATATTAGCCTGGTAAGAGAAGGATTATTTTTCTAATGGCTCAAAAGAATGAACTTTATTTTTACAATTACAGAATTTACACATACTATATGATAGAATATATCATAGTAAACAAGCTTAAGACAATTACTTAAGATCTCAGAAAGTTTCTTTAGAGCCTCCTCCAAGATTCTGGGGTGTTTTTTGTTTGTTCGTTTTTCCCCATAACCTACTCCCTCCCCAACCATAACAATTTAAAACTCAATAGGCTTATATGATATTGGCTAGGAGGTAATGGGAATCCTAAGACATGCATCCTTTTGCTTACATAGCAGGCTGCAAATGTCGAGGAGATTCCATGGGCCATACTTCATTTATTATTTATCTGCTTTATTTTTCCACAATACAACAAGAAACTCTACTTGCTGAAGCATTTCTGAATGCTCTTAAGACAGATATACAAGATGGTTTCATTGGAACTTCCTTCCAGATTCCTTGGTATCTGACCAGAACATAAATGGCAAGAATTAAACATTGTCCTCTCTAATCATGACTGACACCATGTAATAGGAGGACAGGAGAAAAAAGTCACAAAACCTCTAGACAGCCTTGATTAAGTAAGAGAGCTCATGCAGACAGATGTACATAGTTATTTGTACAAAACAGAAGGAAAAAAATAAAAAAAGAAGAATGTTTCTCTTTTTAAGCTGAAAAATGATGTAATCAGTCACGACCCCAGTAAATACCACAGAGCTATATGATTTTGTGCTCATTGGTTAATTTTATCTCTACTACATAGGAGACAACCATGGTTATGGCATCCAGCTGAACTCTCACGAACTGAGCTCATGAATGCTCAGAACAAATGTCTCCATGATAAAAAAAAAAAAAAAAAAAAGGAATTAATGGGATTTTCCAATGCCATGCTTTTAAATGACTCATCATTTCTTCACAAACATGCTTCAGATGAATATTGTAGAGTAGAGCCAAATAATTCAGACGAAATGATCAAGTTTACCCACTCTGTGAAGGATAGTTTTGATCCTCAAGCCCTTTATTTCCCTTCAATAGGCCAATTAAAACAGCTTGACTAAGGATTACTGAAATACTAAGTTCACTGCCATTCAAAATTGTATGAGACACTGCCAGCAATCCTTCGCATTTGATTGTAAACCCATATGGGGCTCTACATAAAAGTTTAAACCTGAGTTTAGGCCTTCACATCTGCACCTAATATTTTGACAGTAAAAACTAACTTTATTTTCTTTAAATGTCAAATACAGACTTGGGAGTGTTGTATTTTATTCAAATAAAAGACTGCCAATTTATTGCAATCTCAGAGTAGTAATGCTTTATTGAATAATTGCAATTTTTGCCCTATATTCAGAAAACATTAAAAAAAGACAAATATTGTGTAGCAACTAGAAAAATAAATATAAGTATTATTTTGTTTGAATATTTATGATTATCAATTTTGGTGTAGCACTACTTTGGATATGGTTATTTCTAATTCAAGTATAAAAAAGGATGTAAAAGTTATTATTTAAACATCAGCTACATTTTAATTATTTAATTTTAACTAATATATATAATAAAGGTTAACAATACATATTATATATGTGTATATCTGTTTATATGTATAGTAATATATATACACATTTATATATGTATGTGTTATATGTACAAATATATGTGTATTTTTATGTATATGTTTGACATATATGTATCTATAGATATATAAAAGTAAAGTAAGCACCCCTCTACCCTTGATCCCTAAGCTTCTCGGTTTCCCTTTCCTCCCTAGAGGTAATCACTGTTACTATATTCTTTTTTTTTTTTTTTTTTTACATTTATTTATTTTTGAAAGACAGAGAGAGACACAGCACTAGTCGGGGAGGGATAGAGAGAGAGGGAGACACAGAATCCAAAGCCAGCTCCAAGCTCTGAGCTGTCAGCACAGAGCCCGACACGGGGCTCAAACTCACAAACTGTGAGATCATGTCCTGAGCCATCAGAGGCTTAACTGAGCCACCCGGGTTTCCCGACTATATTCTTTTTTTTTTTTTTATTTTTACATTTTATTTATTTTTGAGAGACAGAGAAAGAGAGAAAGAGACAGAGAGAGAGAGACAGAGACAGAGAGACAGAGGACAAGTGGGGGAGGGGCAGAGACACAGAGGGAGACACAGAATCCGAAGCAGGCTCCAGGCTCTGAGTTATCAACACAAAGCCCAACATGGGGCTTCAACTCACAAATGGTGAGATCATGACCTGAGCTGAAGTCAGATGCTTAACCGGCTGAGCCACCCAGACGCCCCTACTGTTTTCTTAGGTATCTTTCCAAAGCTTGTTTGTACATAAATAAATATATATGTACCTGTACGTATAAATATATTTTTTGTGTATTTGATTACAAAAATGGAAGTATACTACCCACCATGTTCTGAGCTTTACTTTTTCCACTTGAGACCTGAGTCTCATTCATTATTAGTACATGTAGGTCAATCACATTCTTTTTAATGAACAGCAAAACATTTTAAATGTGCTTTATTTATTAATAGAAGTTGATCTAAATTATGACGAAATAGAACTAAGCATAAAATAAATGAAAATGGTGACAGTGTAGGCAAAAGAAGAATAGGATAAATGTAAGAACTATGAGGCGTGTCAAAGTTCAAATTCAAGGCAAAGTTATCATTTTAAACATTTTCTTGAAAAGCAGAAATTATACAGCAAAAAGGTTATCAATATAGTGTTTGCTATCACCAAAAAAACTGTTCTTTCAATAGAGTCACAATGATTTTCTTTAAGACTGAAAAATTACTTACTCTATCAGACAATCTTCGCCCTGGGGGCCAAAAGCTATATTTCAAGGAACTATGTATTTCTCTTAGACAAAACTGAATAATTCTAAGGCTAGCATTACATGTTAAGTTATTTCTGAGATACGTTTGCAGTACAACTTTCAGGGATTTACAATATAATTTCTAAGGTGGTAACAAGAGCATAACCGATTCCAAAGGGAAGTTTATTAGTCTGATAAAAATATACAAAGAGTTTCATGAATTAAATATAATGACAACTAAATTGATATTTTTTTCTCCTCTCTCTAAAAGATTGAAGAGAGATCTCGAACAGTTGTGATACTGACTTGTACTTCTCATTCATTGATAGTGTGGCTGAAACTACGTCATTGTGAATGACACACCCTTAACTCATTTAAAAATAGAGTAAAGGTCTACATTTTTTATAATTGTAATGAAAATAAACTAGAAGAAATACTTGTGAACACATAATGCCAGTCAATCAACATAAAGGGTTTATAATCTTAAAACCTTATTTTATAATCGTATGGGGTAAAGAAACTTGCATCTCTCTCAGTAGAAAACTGTAACAGAATTTATACAAGGTAACATATCCTCTCTAAACACTGCACGTGCAATTGTATACTTAATGAGATTTTGTTAGATTTTATTCCAATTGGTTTGGGCTTTGGTAGAGCAGCTATTGTTATATGGATAAGCATGCTTATGGTGCAGGATTTTCCTTTTAAATATTTTCCTGGGGTTTAACATGAGCAAACTTTTGGTTTGTGAACTTTTGCTTTCCCTGAAGAAAAGTGGTCATACTACAGTGAAAGTAGAGAGGCTCCCCTATTTCTGGAAGTCGAATTCCCACAGTGTGAAAAACCACAATGAGATAGTGGTAATAAAATATGGCTGTAAGTTCCCGATCTCTCTTCAACAGAGCTGCTTTCTCACTGACGCTTCTGGTAAATCTCTATTAAAATCATGTATGTAAACAACTGGAGTCTTAGATATTAACATGGAGGGTATAAACAGTATACTTCCTGAGAACCTGAGGTATTGCTGAACCTCTGGAAATCTTAATTAACAGCACAGTCCTCACAAAACATTTCCTGGAACATATGTACTCAGAGGCAAATTCTTCATCCACATGGAATCCAATCCCCCCTAAACCTCCTGTCTCCCATTTTCATTTTCTTTTCATGTTTTCCACCTCCCATGAATAGTGAATTTTTCAAGCCATACTCCAGAGCTTAAAATACTGCAATGTACTTTACAATGTGGATGATGGATAACTTTCTGAAATATTATAAGCTATTGTGTTTTATTTTAGAAGCCACTGCCAAAAGTAAAAATCACAGGCCAGATTCCTAACTCCCTTGGAACTCTCCTATAGAAGTGACCCCTTGAAATTCCTAAGCCCATGAAATAAATATGGATTCTATTTTGTCTCAAATGCAAACTGTATTTTTATTCTTGGCAAATTACAGGGGTAGCATTTGGTATGTAATGTGAATTTTCTTATCACTCATATAATCTTTATCCTTACAAGATATTAAAGACAAATAAACAAACAAAACAACAATAAAAAACCACATCAAGTCTGTGTCATAAAAATGTAACCAACTCCATAGCAAATTTAAGTATGTACATGTGAGGGGTGGTCACTTGTCATCTATATATTTCATCTGTGTAATACAGATTTTTATTATCCCCAGTTTCAAGACATGTTTTTATATATGAGGATTTAATTAAACTTTCTGCAACCCTCAACTATGATTAATTCCTTTGAGGAAAATATTACACAAGGCAGACTTTTTCCCAAAACCTTGTTTCTTCTTGTCCTTGAAAAAAATCCAAGAAGTATCATATATAACTAAAGACAATAGTTTAAAATTCAGAGAAAGGGAACTGTTGGGAACCAAAATGATGAAACCTGAATATTCATCATTACAAGTATTGCTGAATATTTGAAACAAATAGAATTGATTACGCTTTAATTTTACTAGCTGAATTAATGAGACCTAATATTTTTGAAATGTTTTAGTTTCGACTTTCCTATTTCATGTAACCATCACCACAACAAAACAACAACAACACCAAGAAAAAAAGGAAGGAAAAAGAAACAAAAAACCCTCCATGATTATCATATAATTTCAAAGAAAACTGAAACCACAATCTTGAAGTATATGACAATAGTCACCACTTATTAAAGGGCCACGTTATTCCAGGCCCTGTAAAAAGATATGTAATCCTTACAAAAATTCATAAAAGGCATATTATAAGCTCCATTTTGGAGAAAAAGGACAGGCACTCAGAGAGGTTAAAAAATATGTTCAAGATTACTCCCTCAATAAGTGGCAGGGCTGGAATTTGTATATAATACTGTCTGGTTACAACATTCATGCTTGAATTACTCCACAAATTTATCAGAAACAAGTAAGTTTGAATGTCGCAATTGGTATCTCATTTTTCAGGTTATCAAATGAATATATTTGTTTTAAAAACGTTAAAGATTTATTCAAAGCAAAGCCAGAAAAATAGTTTTGAATATTCAACAATGCTAAGTGAAGTCTAAACAATTAGAATTAAATCCTTTTTATCCTTTCATTGTCCAAAGTATGTAAAAATTTAGAACCACTCAAGATGTGTAAAGCTAATATTCAGAAAATATCACATCTTATTGCCAAATTAAACTATTCAGACCGGGGGTGCCTGGGTGGCTTGGTTGGTTAAGCGTCCGACTTCGGCTCAGGTCGTGATCTCACGGTCCGTGAGTTTGAGCCCTGCGTCGGGCTCTGTGCTGACAGCTCAGAGCCTGGAGTCTGTTTCAGATTCTGTGTCTCCCTCTCTCTCTGCTCCTCCCCTGTTCATACTCTGTCTCTCTCTGTCTCAAAAATAAATAAACGTTAAAAAAATTTTTTTTTAAATAAAAAATAAACTATTCAGACCATAGAACACGTAATTCCACACAATCTGGGGGAAAATTTTAAAAAGGCATTCCCTAATATTCAATTATTTAATGTTATTCAGAAAAAGGATGTGGATAATTAACTATATTTTCCCTCTTTTCAACCTAACATTTTAATGTTATATATTCCCAAACATTATAAAATTATTTAATCGTGAGAATATTATTTTTATTAATTTACTTTTTGCTACATCAATTCAAAACTGTGACATTTTTCTACTAGACAATATTCCAAGAGAATATTTTTTAATTATTTATGGAGTTAAAACCTTTAATTGAAAGATTACAGTAAGCTGATAATAAACCCAATGTAGTCTTAATTCAAATAACTCTAAGCTTCCAAAGTGTATTTTTACACTTTAAAACAAAGGCAAAGAATCCTGTGTGAGAACAAAGCCCTCAAGGCTCAGAGGATGCCAACAGCCAACATTCAGAATTTATGAACAATTTATCAGTATTTCCTCCTAATTTTCACCCTGTCATTATCACCTCATAAAGTGGTATTTTCACTCAGATTTAAATAGCTACATGTTACAAGAACAAATAATAGGAAGAATCCTCTAGTAAATAGAAGACCAAAACCTGTAAGCCCTACCGTTTTCTGAAAGGTAAAAATAACTATATAGTGCTCCTTTCACTCCACAGCACAGGTGCCAGAATAAATCGGATTTCTGAAAAAATTATATTGATATGAAATTAACAATATTCCAAAATTTATGGGAAAGAATTTTAATAATAAAACTTACGTGCAAATAAAGTTCATAGCATTATTATGGAAATCCAGTTCATATCTGTATGTTAGCATTTGCTGTATAATACACTATCAAAAATTTAGTGACTTCAACAATTTTTTTTTTTTTTTTCATTTTTTAGCTCATGGTACCATGGGTTGACGATTTGGGCTATAATCATCTCAGATGTCATTCACTTGGTTTTGGCCAATCTCACACAGGTAACTCCAATATGCTGGTATGGTGGGTAGTGGATGATTTTGTCATATGTCTAGCATTAGCTAGCTGTCAGGTAGGGCCCTGGGTCATATACCATTCATTAGCCAGTGGACTAGCCCAGGCTTACTCACATACAGTTCCCAAGAAAGGCAAGTGGAAAAGCTAAAGAATTTAGCTTGAAACCGAGGCTCAGAATTTCCAGTATCTCGTCAGTCAAGTACATTCCATTGCTCAAAGCAAATCCCAAGGCCAGCTCAGGTTCAAGACGCAGATAAAGAGACTCTTGTACCCTGCCTTGAAGGAGGGAGCTGCAAAGTACTGTAGAATGTTTTCTATCACAATGTCATTAAACAAACACTTTATGAGAAATTTTTAAAAAATAATGTAATATTTTTAGGAATATCACAGACTTACTAAGAACAGATTCTAGCAAATTAAACTTCTTTCCTTTTGTGACAGTGTTACAAAGCTGGTAGCCAAAGAAGCGACAAAGACATAAATATTTTGATTTCAGCAAAAATTTTTGATGATGATATCATTTATTTTTAAACAAAAACATACTAAAATTCAGTCTATACAATATAAGAGTTGGATAATTTCAAAAATATTTAGATAATTATAATTAAAGAACGATGACTAATAGACCACTGTCTACATAAATATTTTTAGGGAACATTCAAAAGGATGTACTAATTAGTGTTTCTAAATAATAGATGCTTACACTTAAAAGAATTAGATGGCATCCCATTCAGTTTAAATATTAGAAAATGTAGTAGAAATGGCTAGCACGATTGATAAGTAAACAAAGAGAACTTAGCATACTTGGATTTAAAATCCCATGTTATTATCCAAAGAAAAATGCTATGAATATTTTGGTGATTTAACTTTAATTATTTCAACATAGACAACACATACACGCACACAATTGGGTTACAGTGATCAGACAGCTTTATATGCTTTTTCATTTACCTTTATATTAAAAATATAGTCCTACATCATTAAATATTCTTGGAAAGCAAGGTTTCTAATGACAAGTAACTTTTGTGTGTCCATAAATTACCTGAAAATGTCAGGTCAGGTTGACAATAATCATAAGATCTAGGAGATTTTTTTTAAAATTCAATTTAGTATGTACAAATAGTATGAAACACTGCTGAAAAGATGATAAAACTTCTTTAGGTTGAATCAACAGAAACAGGCTGGTTTCCCACACAGGAATCATGGTGTCTTTCTTGGTAAAAAATCCTGGGACTGGAGCTTTCTTTAACTTTTAATTTTAAATTTAAAGATGTCAATAACTAATTAGGCTCTTTCTACAGCAGAATGACCAGGATGGTAAAGAATCGATATAATGTATGGAATAATTAAAGGCTTTTGCCCCAAAAGGAGGAGAAAAAGTTGAGGCATGTTCATATTTCCACCACCCTGTAAAGCTATGAGCTGTAAAAAATGTGTCCTTTCACATGCCTGCTTCCCAAGTCAAAGGCTGCACTCTGCCAGACTTTTATTCACCTTTGTATTCCTGACACCTATAAAGTCTGGGATGCAATATGACTCATATAATATCTGTTGAATAAATAAGTAAGCGAAAAAAATACGTTAGTGAAGGAGAACTAGTAAATGAAAATTACAGAGAGGCAGTTTTTACCTCAGTATAAGAAAAAATGTACTTCATGAGACACTAACCCCTCTTCATCAGAAGGATTCTGTCAAATTAACTGAAGGGGTCCTACATTAATATAAGAAATTTCACCAGATTACTTCACAAATTCAGAAATAATATGAGACAAAATAGAATGGACATTAATTTTTAGAAATATGGACAAGATAATCTCGATTCTATACCATGAATAATTCTGCATGTTTTAGTAAATATATGTAAATACATAAAAGTAGCTATCAAATATACTGTACATATTCAATTTTCTATCTCAAATGTTTTTTTTTTTAAAAATGGAATAGCTTTGTGACCTTTGAATAGGCAGAATCTTAACAAGATGCAGAAAAATTGATACATAGGATTACATTAAGAACTTATGTCCTTCAAAAGAAAACATTCCTAGAGAGTGCAAAGGCAATCCACAAGGTGGGAAAAGATATTGACAAAATGTGTATCCAGCAAAGGAGCCATATCCAGAAAATATGAAGAAATCTTACAGACCATTAAGGAAAAAGACTCATCACTCATTAGAAAAGTGAGGAAAAAAACCTAAACAGACACTTCACAAAATAGGATATCCAAATGGTCAATTAAATATATGAAAAGATGATCAATGCCATTAGACATCTGGAAAATGTAGATAAAAACTACAATGAGGGGCACCTGGGTGGCTCAGTCAGTTAAGCGCCTGACTCTTGGTTTTGGCTCAGGTCATGATCTCATGGCTTCGTGACTTCGAGCCCACATCAGGCTCCAAGCTGACGGTGCAGAGCCTGCTTGGGATTCTCTCTCTCTCTCTCTCTCTCTCTCTCTCTCTCTCTCTGTCTCTCTGCTGCTCCCCACTTGCACTGTCTCTGCCTCTTTCAAAATAAATAAATAAAATTAAAAAATTTATATATAGGGGCGCCTGGGTGGCTTGGTCGGTTAAGCGTCCGACTTCAGCTCAGGTCATGA